>NC_143482.1:38083262-38170527 GCF_027475165.1 Benincasa hispida
TTTCCTTAAGTCTTATTCAAGTCTCTTCCTAAAATAGTTCTAAGACCTAGGGACTGCAAACTTAACTTTCAAAAGGACTTTACTAAATTTCGGAACATCGCATGATCTATTTCAAAAAAAAAAAAAAAATTTCCACCGGGGTGTCAAATGATTTATCTTTACACAAAAAATTTCTTCATTGTTTTTTTTTCTTACCTTGCGCTGATTCGAGTGCCTTGCCTTCGTTTTGGCTTGCCCCTATGTGTGTCATGCAGACATCCAACTACGAGCAATGCATTCTTTCTCAGACTAAACTCATACCAATTTGACAGTGGAGTTGCGGCCATTGATTTATGCGTTGATCCTGGTGACTTACTTTCGTTTTGACTTGCCCCCATGTGTGTCATGCAGACATCCAACTATGGGTAAGTGCCTTTACAACTTAACTCTTATCAACATGGGTTTCTCATTGTGTTGACAGTGTAGTTGTTATTCTCAAAGGGTTTTTTGTTTCTTTTCTTTTTTTTGTGTAGCAAGGTCGAAAATAAATACCTCACCCCCAAATTTAAAATGCGGCAATGTCCTCATTGCCCAAAGAAATTAAAATAAGGCATGTGATGGTCATAGAATGCGTTGTAAAGAGAGTTTGAAAGAAAGCTAGCAAACCCCTAACTTCTAGAAATATTTCATGAGGTGACTATCTTAAGATTAAGTTGACTCTAATATATATGGAAGAGATAGAAGCATATTTTTCATCATTAAAATCATACTTGGTAAAGAAACAGAATGCGGTAAACTACTAAATTTATCTACTTGTCAAATGATTGCGGTGATCACAGAGGATGCGGTGATAAAATTTTGAAAAATAAAATGCAATGTGATAGTGCAAAATTTTGAAATAAAGATAAGGAAGAATACACCCCCAAATTTTGCGCTGTCGCCCCATTGTGTTGACGCATCCATCCTTGCGACGATCTCTCTTCTTTGGATGGCGGTGATGGAATAAGATAAGAGGCTTCATCGCACATCATCTCCGCAATCCAACACCTCGATCATTGCAAGAAAAACAAAGAGTGGGTCAAATTATTTTAAACAAAATAAAACTCGTTATCGCACTTTTTTTCTTTCAAAAATAAAGATAGTGATAGTAAAATAAAGATAGATCAGGATTTGAAAAGATAGTCAAAATTTTGAGTAGTAGAGAAAAGAGTTGAAGAATTGAGGTTTCCCAAAACTTGCGTCCCTGATAGATTGCGATCATTTGATAATGCAAGGACCACCTACTTTCTTCTTTATTCAAAGTTCTTTAGTTCTACGGAGTCGACTTGGCGATGCTAGCCTTCTCCATGATATGCCTTTACTCGCTGTCCATTGACTTTGAATATGTTGGTTTCGTCATCATTTGATAATTCAACTGCACCATGCGGAAGTACTTGTCTAATTATGAACGGTCCGCACCAATGGGAAGAGTCGCAGACGTGAGTTGAATAGCAAGACCTCGACTTGGAGGTTCTTACCGCATATGCGTTGATCATGCCAGCGCTTGGTGCACTCTTTATAAATCTTCACATTTTCATATGCATTGTTCCTCCATTCTTCTAGCTCGACCAGTTGCATTTTTCACACTTCCCCTGCCTTCTTCAAATCAAAATTCAATTTCTTTACCATCCACAGTGCTTTATACTCCAGCTCCAAAGGTAAATGACACCCCTTGTCAAATACCAACGCATAGGGGGACATACCTATTGGTATTTTAAATGCGGTCCGGTATACCCACAACGCATCATCAAGCTTCATTGCCCAATCTTTTCATGAAGGCTTTACTACCTTCTCAAGTATCAACTTAATTTCTTGATTGGACACTTCAGCCTGACCATTTGTTTGCGGATGGTATCCACTTTGTGGAGGATATTGTACTTGCGCAGCAGCTCCTTGATATTGTGATTGACAAAGTGTGATCCCTCATCACTTATGATGGCACGGGGAGTGCCAAAACAAGTGAAAGTATTTTTCTCCAGGAACTGGGAGACTACCGCCGCATCACTTACGGCGCATGTTGTTGCCTCTATCCACTTGAAGACATAGTCGACGGCTAATTAAATATAGTGTTTACCGTTTGAAAGAGGGAATGGTCCCATAAAATCAATCCCCCATACGTCAAATAGTTCTAGCTCCAAGATAGTGTTCATTGGCATTGCGTTCTTCCATGAAATGTTGCCTGTGCGTTGACACCAATCACATTTCATTGCATAGTCAATCACATCCTTGAATAATGAAGGCCAAAAGAATCCACTTTGCAAAACGTTGGCTACAGTGCGTTGCCCTCCAAAGTGCCCACCATATGGTGAGTCGTGGCATTGTGACAATATGCGTTGTTGAGCAGCATTTATGATTTGGTCTGCACCTCTTTTATACAGATTCGACTCATCCCAATAATAATGTTTGCATTCATGCTTGAACTTCTTCTATTTATAGTAGGTGTAATCTTCAGGAAATTGTTCACAAATCAAATAATTAACGATGTCCGCATACTAGGGAAATTCTTCTATGTGGAACAGCTGCTCATCCGGGAACACGACACTCACCTCAGATTCATTGTGGTCAACCTCGAGATTTTCCAATATGGACAAGTGATCCGCAACTTGATTCTCTGTCCCTTTCCGCTCAATTATCTCGATATCAAATTCTTGAAGGAGGAGAACCCATCTGATCAACCTTGGCTTTGCGTCCTTCTTTGTCATTGAATATTTGATTGACAAGTGATCAGTGTGAATGATTACCTTGGTTCCCAACAGATATGCCCTGAATTTCTCCAACACAAAAATCACAGCCAGGAGTTCTTTCTCTGTGGTGGTATAATTTATCTGAGCAGGGTTTAAAGTTTTACTCGTATATGCGATGGGATGTAAAATTGTTTTCTTCTTTTGTGCTAAGGTTGCCCCCATTGCATACCCGCTTGCGTCACACATGATTTCAAATGGAATTGTCCAATCCGACGCAATTAGTTCGGGTGCGGTAATCAGCGCATTTTTTAAAACTCTAAATGCATTGAGGCAGTTGTTGTCAAACTCAAACTTTCTATTTGCCTCTAACATTTCACTCACTGGTCGTGCAATCTTAGAAAAGTTCTTGACAAATCGTCTATATAATCCAGCATGCCCCAAGAAGCTTTGCACAACCTTCACGCTAGTTGGAGGTGGAAGTTTTTCAATTGCTTCAATCTTTGCTTTCTCCACCTCCAACCCTTCCCGGGAGACTTTATGTCCCAACACTATACCCTCTTTCACCATGAAATGACATTTTTCCCAGTTGAGCACCAAACTCGTCTCCTCACATCTCTTCAGAATGTTCTCCAAATTGGCTAGGCAGACTTCATAAGTGTTTCCATAAACGGAGGAGTCATCCATAAATATTTCCACTGAGTCCTCGAGATAATCTGAAAAGATCGCCATCATGCACCTTTGGAACGTGCTCGGCACATTGCAGAGGCCAAACAGCATGCATCGAAAAACGAATGTCCATATAGGCAGGTGAATATGGTCTTGTCTTGATCTTCAGAAGCTATCATGATTTGATTGTATCCGGCATACCCATCCAAGAAGCAGTAAAAATCATTCCCTGCTAGTCTGTCTAGCATTTGATCAATGAATAATAGAGGAAAATGATCTTTCTTTGTGGCCGCATTCAATTTGCGGTAGTTCATGCATATGTGCCATCCAGTGATGGTTCTTTGTGGTATTAATTCATTGTTCTCATTTGGGACTACCGTCATTCCGCCCTTCTTCGGCACACATTGCACGGGGCTGACCCACGTGCTATCTATTATGGGATAGATAATGCCCGCATCCAGCCACTTGATAATCTCTTTTTTTATGACCTTCTTCATCGCAGGGTTAAGTCTTCGTTGATTTTCAATTGTTGTTTTATGGTCGTCCTCAAGACGAATGTGGTGCATGCAGTACGTGGGGCTAATTTCTATGATGTCAGTGAGTGTCCAGCCAATTACTCGCACATGTTTCTTGAGAATGCTCATCAACGCATTCTCTTGATCTTCGTTGAGCGTAGAGGAAATTATCACTGACAGCTTCTCATTCTGCCCCAGAAATGCGTACTTCAAATGGGTTGGTTGGGTCTTCAGTTTAAGTGTTGGTGGTTTCACCAGGGAAGGTTCGTTGTTTTTCTTTCTTCTTTTGGCTCTTCTTCTTGCGTTGCGATCATTTCTTCTTCTTTGTGTGTTTTTTCTACGATCGCATTGCAGACAGCTACTGATGCGTTGGCATCCTCTTCTTCACACTCTTCATTAGACTTTTCTTCTTCAATTAAATTCAGGTCATCATCAGAATCTTGAAGATCTTCTTCATCTGAAAATTTCATGGCACGAATTATATTAAATTTGAGCTTCTGTCCGTTTATACTCAAAGTGATTTCTCCCTTGTGCACATTAATTTGAGCCCGACCCATTGATAGAAAAGGTCACCCCAGAATGATGGACACATATTTGTTGGCCTCATAGTCTAGAATGATGAAGTCAGCTGGCAAAATAAATTTATCAATCATGATCAGCACATCCTTCACCTTACCTTCTAGATGAACTAGAGATCTGTCAGCCAATTGGAGAGTCACTGATGTGGGCAAAAGTTGCCCCACATTTAATTGTCTAAAAATTGACAATAGCATCAAATTTATGTTGGCTCTCAAGTCACACAGGTCTTGCCCAATATAGAGTCCTCCTATAGAGCAAGGAATAGTGAAGCTCCCAGGATCACTCATCTTCAGTGGGATAATAGATTTGGAACTTTGCGTTAATGCCACCGTGGCAAATTTTCCAGCGCCTCTCTTCTTATTTACCATGTTCTTTAGAAACTTGGCATAGGCAGGCATTTCCTCAATCACTTCACTGAAAGGAATGTTAACACGTAATTGCTTTAGCATAGATAAAAATCATTGGTACTGTACCTCTTCGTTTTTCTTCTTCCTTAGCCACTAAGGGAAAGGTGGTAACTGAACTTTCACGGTTCTCGTTTCATTTGACTTCGAGGTCTACGTAACCTCAGGTTCTATTGCTTCATTTTCTCTTTCTTTTTCTTGCGTTACCGCAATCTCAGGCTCGGTTGCGATGGAAGTTGTTCTACTCTGCTCCTTCTTTTCTCCCTCCATAGTTTTTCCACTACGCAATGTCACAACCTGACATTGCTCCTTACTTGATCCCCCTGGGTTGCGTGGAAGTTCAGTTGAACTTGGCAACGCCCCTTGTGGTCTACTTTTCAGCTCACTCGCAATCTGGCCCATTTGCAATTCAAGGTGCAAATGGACGTAGCCTGAGTTTTAAGCACTGTCTTGTTTCTCTATATATTGCTTCAATAGGCTCTCTAGAAAAGAAGATTGCGGTGGTTGTTCTGAGCTAGTTGTTTGGTTGCTCTGTTGACCGTTGTTGCATTGGAAGAATCCTGGTGGCCCTTCTTTTTGCATGACAGGTTGAAAATTTGGTTGTTGATTCTTCCAGGCAAAATTGGGGTGGTTTCTCCACCCGGGGTTGTAAGTATTTGAAAAGGGATTATTTTTCACAAAGTACATAGATTGTGGATTTTACGGGAAATCTTCCATCGCATGCCCATCACCGCAAGTCGCACACCTTGCGGTGTTTTGACTTATTGCGTTGATTTGCCCACCTTGTGGTGTTGGGCTGCTGATCGCCATTCCTTGAATCAAATTCATCATTGCGGTCATTTGGTTTTGTAATGAAACAATAGCACCGTTGTTTGCATCAGAATCTTTAAGTCTCAATCTCTGGTCACTCTCTCTCCAGTCTTCATGGTTCTTGGAGATGCGGTCCAGGATATTCTTCGCCTCATCATAAGTTTTGTCAAGCAGACCACAAACGGCTGCCTCATTGGCCGTGGTCTGCGAAGCGGGATTCAAACCATGATAGAAAATTTCCATTTGAAGGCAGTCTGGTAATCCATTATGCGGACAATCCCGGACCAACCTTTTAAATCTCACCCAAGCATCACTGAGCGATTCGTCCATGTCTTGTTCAAAATTAGTAATAAGCTTCCTTTGCCTTGTGTTCTCGGTAGGTGGAAAATATTCTTCATAAACTTCTCCACCACCTGCTCCCAAGAAGTGATCTCTCCTGGTTCGAGTCAATAAGCCCATTTCCTAGCCTGATCACAGAGAGAAAATGAGAACAATGTTAGTTGAACTTCTTTAGCAGAGATGTTCGGGAACACAAAAGTATTACAGATTTCAATAAAACTTCGGAGGTGGGCATGCGGATCCTCGCCACGCCTTCTTCCGAATTGACCTGCAGTCTGGATCATCTATAGCATCATCGGTTTTATCTCGAATCTACTTCCGTCTAGGGCAGGCCTCATGATTCCAGGAGAGAAATCATAGAGGTTTGGTGATGCATAGTCCCTGATGGGTCTATTTCGATCGTTTGCCAACAGAATTGGATTCGCCATGACATTATTATCATTTGGTGCTCCATTTCCAGGCTGCTCTGCCATCTCTTCTTTTTCTGATTGTGGTTGCTGATGGCGGTCTCTTAGTCTCTTTTGAAACGTTCTCTTAATCTCCGGGTTGTAGCTTGCCAGAGATTGAGAATCTGTAAAGAGATCACAAAAATTACCGTTAACAAACTATTTTGCCAAAGTCCCTGGCAACGGCGCCAAAAACTTGATGCTCGGAATTATGTCATGGAAATATAGATGATATGCATTGCTGGATTTGCGTTGTGCACTCAAGTTTCCCCAGTGGAATTCAAGTGTAAATTCCTCTGAGTTTCCAGGTAAGTCCAAGGTCGAACACAGGGACTTGTAAAAATAGTTTGCATTGGTGATTTTTATGAAGACTTGCAGTAACCAGTTAAATAAATAAATCGTTGGGTTTGTTGTTTGCGTTGATGAAAAATAAATAACAAATGTGTCAGAGTTTGAAAAGATTTTGTAAATGGGAGATGCGATGAATATACGATGAACGGGTTGAGAAGGGTTCGGCTAACACTCCCTAGAATGCGTTCATGCTTTGTGATCATGCAACATGCATACAATAGTAAACCACCTCTCGGTGTGAATGCTACGACTTCTAATACTAGAATGTATGCGATGTATGTGCAAAGGTGTCTAGAGGGCCTACACATAAACCTCTAATTCTTGTCTATGCGACGATACACAAACAAGGCGACCACATATCATCATACCTATTCCTAGGATGCATGTGATACAAGTTGACAACAGAGCTTATTTCTAAGTCTCTATCTCTTGTTTATGCAAGCCTAATCTTGCTCTTTCGAGTCCAGATTCTAACCTAGCTCTCTCGAGACATTAGGTTCTTTCTTTAGACTCTTTCTCGAGTAACTCTAAAGGGTATTTTGCTCAGCATAAAACAAGACAATCGCAAGCAATAAACTTCCTAGGTCATGTTAGCTTATTTCTTCTCAACCCATTCGACTAGCTTAGCTACTCATGCGTATTAAGAGAGTGAGCAGATGTAGAAATAGAACTTCTATTAAATAGATATGAAGATGAAGTACAAAATAACAATGCAAGTTTAATAAAGAGCCTGGTAGCAATTTCTTGCTGCTAGGCATTTACACTATTTTTACTCGTGCTCTAAAGATAAACTCATTCTCGCGAGAGTCGGCTCGTTCTCTGCTCTTACGCCACAAGGTTCTCTCTCGAGTTGCCCTGGGCGATCTCCGGCACCACCACTCTTCTCTTGCTCCGCCTTAAAATGGAAAGGAAATTATGAACAGAAGCAATTGGTTAACTCATCAACGATCAACCCTTTCTTTGAAGAGTGCCCTTGGTATTTATAGAGAATCCATGGTGAAAGGCGGCTTTTCTCTCCTGGTTGTACAGATGGGACTGCTTTAATTCCTAACTGATGCGCCGGATAATTGTCGCTGATAAAGATGAATGTACTTTGTGACTGTTATCGGCTGTCAACTTAATTTGGATCTGACTGTCATCAGCTTTTTGTCCCATCTCTCTTAATTATCCTTTCACCCGGATGCACCCACCATGTTGCGCTAACCAAGTTGCGGCGATTCTTCTCGAGCAAATGTTTACGAGCACGATCAACGCAAAGCCTTGCGGTGAAGTTGCACTAATTCCTTTGATCACAATCTTTACATTGCGTTAACGCATATCCTGCACAAAAATATAAAGATCAACTATTCTAATGTGTTGGACGCATGCGACCGCAATATTATAGAATTTATGCTTAATAGACGCAATTTAACATATTTCATGAACACAATCCAACATTGTTTAAGAACTTAGCATTATGATAACGTGCATTTCTGCCCGTTATCAGCGATATCGAGAGGTGCTGTTCCAAGGCTTCATGAGAGCAAGAGAAAGACAGAAGAAGAGTTCTTCAAAGGCAAGTCTCTCATTCCTTTGTATTTATTTATGAATGCATGCTATAATTTATTCTAAAATGCATAGCCTATTTGTATGTTTGTTAATGCTTGAAATTCTGTCACAATGAATTTGGAACGATTTTGCTTCCACTTATAGTTTCTCTTTAATAATAGTTCCTTTATTAATAACATATACGATATGTTATTTTTAGCTCTCATGTCTCTAAGAGTTCACACTATGAGATTCATGCTCGGCTTCGTGTCACCCTGTGAGTGACCTTCATTCGAAAAGTGTTTGCATGGGTCAATAACAAGGTGAATAAGGGAAGTAGTTCATAGTAAGTGGGTAAAGGATATGTGTCAATATATCTTACGATCTCTTTCGTTAGTTTGGACCGTGAGATTCCTATGTTGCACTTGCTTGTTGACTTTAGGCAAACTATGCTAGTCATTTATCAAATGGCTATCCCCTCGGAGGGTCATAACATGGGATTCGGAACAACTTACACTCTAGGAATAGATAAGATTTCTTAGGTCAATTCTCAACCTTGACTATCCAAATCAATAGCATCGTTGGGGCCGACCTCTGAAGTCTGAAAATGGAGGGTTACACTTATAAAATTACTAAATGTTAGTAGGTTCTTGACCGAAAACGGTAACTAAATGACTATAGGAATAAGAGTTATCCTGGAGATAGTATTTAGTCAAGAATGTCTTGATTTAATGAAGGAGTATTTGATTACCCCTCGGTAGCACTTATTTTGATTCACTATAGTATCATTGCAAATAAATAATGAATTTTGGGTACATTATTTCTTTTTGCTAAAATTGAATTGGATTTAGAAACAATTTACTAATTAGAATTTGTTTAAGTTTTAACATGTTGAATTCCTCAAAATTACTCGCTTCTGACATATTTAATGGTAATGATTATTCAACATGGAAATCAAATATACTAGCAAACGATGATTAAAATTTGTTTTAATAGAGGAATGTCATCGATCTCCCAGGTCTTTTGTAGACCAGAATGGTTGGAATGCATATGAAAAATGGATTAAGGAAAATAAAAAGGCCCAAAATATTATTCTAGCAAATATATTTGATATATTAGCTAAGAAAATTAAGTACATGGCTTCTACTCAAGAAATCATGAATGTCATGGATGAAGAAACAAAGAAATCATGACTAAGTAAATTCGATTTACTTGTCATTGAGACGTGCTTAGTGGAACATGATAAAAAGACCTAGATAATAGATTCAGGTTCCGCTAATCATATCTGTGCTTTCGCTCAGGAACTAGTTCTTGGAGACAGCTTATAGAAAGCAAAGCAACTTTTAAGGTTGTCACCGGGGAAGTTGTTTCAACTAAAACAGTGGAAGATACGAAGTTATTTGTTGGAGATAAACACATTTTACTATAAGATGTCTATTATATTTCTTCTATGAAAAGGAATTTAATATCTATCTCATGTTTTCTTGAGCAAAATTACAAACTCTCTTTTCAAAATAATGAAGTGTTCATTATTTCAAAAGGTATTAAAATATGTTCTGCAAATTAGAAAATAGCTTATACGTGTTAAAATCAATCGAGGTAAAAGTCGTTTTAAATATAGAGATGTTTAGAACAGCTGAAACTCAAAATAAGAAACGAAAGATTTCTCCAAATGCGTATCTTTGGCACTTAAGATTAGGACATATTAATCTCAATAAGATTGAGAGATTAGTTAGGAGTGGACTTCTAAATCAGTTAGAAGATAACTCTTTACCTCCATGTGGATCGTGTCTTCAGGGTAAGGTGACTAAAAGATATTTTATAGGAAAAGGTCTTAGAGCCAAAGAATCCTTAGAGTTGGTACATTAAGACTTTTGCAGTCCGATGAATGTTAAAGCTATAGAAGGGTATGAATATTTCATCAGCTTTATATATGATTATTCGAGATATGGCTATATTTACTTAATGCATCATAAGTTTGAAACACTTGAAAAGTTCAAGGAATATAAGGTAGAGGTTGAGAATCAATTAGCTAAAAAGATTAAAACACTTTAATCAGATCGAGATAGTGAGTTTATGGACTTAAAATTCCAGGACTATTTATTAGAACATGGAATTTAGTCTCAACTCACAACAGCTGGCAGACCACAACAAAATGGTGTAGCGAAAAGGAAAAATAGAACCCTATTGGACATGGTTCGTCCAATGATGAGTTACGCTCAGTTGCCTAGTTCTTTTTGGGGTCATGCAGTAGAGACTGCAATATATATTTTGAACATGGTTCCCTAAAAAAATATTTCAGAAATACCTTACGAGTTATGGAGAGGACGTAAAGGTAGTTTATGTCACTTCAGGATTTGGGGATGCCCAACACATGTGTTAGTGCAGAACCCAAAAAAATTGGAATGTCGTTCAAAAGTATGCTCATTTATAGGCTATCCTAAAGAGACAGAAGGTGGTTATTTTTATGATCCTCAGGAAGATAAAGTATTTGTATTGACAAATGCAACATTCCTAGAGGAAAACCACATAAAAATCATCAACCTCACAGTACGCTAGTATTGAGAGATGTCCAGAGAAACTACAGATAATTCAACAAAAGTTGTTGATCAAGCTGGTCCTTCAACAAGAGTTGTTGATGAAATTGATACTTCACATCATTCTCAAGAGTTGAGAATGCCTCGACGTAGTGGGAGGATTGTTCATCAGCTTGACTGTTACATGGCTTTAATAGAAACTCAAGTAATCATACCTGATGATGGCTTAAAGGATCCATTGACTTTTAAACAGGAAATGGAAGATGTGGATAAAGACCAATGGATGAAAGCCATGAACCTCGAAATGGAGTCAATGTACTTCAATTCAGTATGGGAACTTGTTGATCAACTAGGGGGTTAAACCTATTGGTTGCAAATGGATCTATAAGAGAAAACGAGACCAAGCCGTTAAGGTACAAACCTTCTCTTTAGTTGTCATGATTAAGTCTATTAGAATACTCTTGTACATTGTCGCCTTTTATGATTATGAAATCTGGCAAATGGATGCCAAGACAACTTTTCTAATTGGCTACCTTGAAGAGAGTATCTATATGTCTCAACTAAAGGGGTTTATTGAACAGGGTCAAGAGCATAAAGTTTTTAAGCTTAATAGATCTATTTATGGGTTAAAACAAGCATCAAGAGCATATGACATTTGACACTGCAATCAAACCTTATGGCTTTGAACAGAATGTTGACAAACCTTGTGTTTACAAGAAAACTGTCAACAAAACTGTAGCTTTTCCGATTCTATATGTTGATGATATTCTACTCATAGGAAATAAAGTAGAATTTCTAGTCGATGTTAATGGATGGCTAGCTACGCGATTCCAAATGAAGGATTTGGGAGAAGCACAATATGTTCTTGGGATCCAAATAGTTTGGAATCACAAGAATAGGATGCTGGCATTGTCTTAGGCATCTTATATTGGCAAGATGTTGTCCAGATATAAAATGCAAAATTTCAAGAAAGGTATGTTACCTTTCAGGCATGGAATTTATTTGTCTAAGGAACAATGTCCTAAGACACCTCACAAAGTTGAGGAAATGAAAAGAATTCCTTATGCATCAGCAGTCGGGAGCTTGAGGTATGCTATGTTTTGTACACGTCCCGACATATGTTATGCAGTTAGAATTGTCAACAGATATCAGTCCAATCCTGGATATGATCATTGGAATGCCGTTAAAAATATCCTCAAGTATCTTTGGAGAATGAGGGATTATATGCTCATGTATGGTGTAAAGGATCTAATCCTTACTGGATACACTGATTCTTACTTCAAACCGATATCGATGTAAGGAAATCAACTTCGGGGTCAGTATTCACTCTGAATGGAGGAGCTATAGTGTGGAGGAGCATAAAGCAAAGTTATATTGCTGACTCCACCATGGAAGCTGAGTCTGTAGCTGCATGTGAAGTAGCCAAAGAAACAGTATGGCTCAAAAAGTTCCCGACAGATTTGGAAGTTGTTCCAAATATGCACCTGCCGATCATCCTGTATTGTGATTGTAGTGGAGTAGTTGCCAACTCAAAGGAACCAAGAAGCCATAAATGAGGAAAGCATATTGAGCGAAAGTACCATCTCATCAGGGAGATAGTACATAGAAGAGATGTGATAATCATGAAAATAGCCTCTGAATATAATCTTGCTTATCCATTTACAAAGACCCTCCCGGCTAAAGTGTTCGAGGATCACCTAGTAGGACTGCAACTACGAGCTTCATAAATCTAAGGAAGGTGGGAGAATTTCAAGGGTATATAGATGCCCTAGTTTATTGCATTCTCTCATTACTCAACATTGTATATATTTGTATATATGTAAATTCACTAGAGTTTTAGTCCAAGTGGGAGTTTGTTGGGTTGTATGTCCTAAAACACACAGTTTGTAATGTCAAACATATTCTATTTGAAATAAAGATGTTATTGAAATTTATTCAATAAAATTGTTGGTGAGTCTATAAAATGCACTTGTAATGACTAAATCCAATAAACTAAGATCCATGGCTATTACATGAATACTTGGACTTTATGTGGAGACATAAAGATGGATTGAGTTTGAGTAAATAGCCAAAACAGTTTATAGTATATTAGTATGGTTAGGTATCTTATTTTGGTAACGCTATTGGATACGACCCACTTTGTATCTAGTACAAACGATGTGATCCTGAATCAATCATGTGGAGACATGCGCATGGGAGCATCCTATGCAAAGAGTTTGTATAAGACAAGGACGAAGAAATAAGTCACTCTTACTTTATAACACTATTTACTGTTTAAGTCTGACTGTTTCAAATCGATGACCTAGGTAACTCGTCCATAATCCTAAGATAACTATGAACTCCTATTTATTCCGGATGATCCTTAGATTTGCATAGGTGAGGGTTGGCTCAATAGCATCGGCTTAGTAAGCCTCTCATTTCAGGGGCAAGACTGGGTAGATAGCTGGGGACATAAGGTGCAAGATGGAATTCACTCCTATACATCTCTAGGGATAGTAGAGCAGTTGTTCTCTTAAGTACTGATTCTAGGTCTTGAACAAGGGGCCCCTGTCACACCCCACCTCGAGCCCGCCTCTTGAGCTCAAGGAGAGGAGTGAGGGACCATAGATACCACCCTTTTGTGATATCTACTATCCATATGAACCTCTTTACTACACTCAGTAGACTGTAAGTCAAGGAGATAAACAACAACTGGTTGAGTAGGCCCATTTTATTACAACAATGTAACGTTTATACAATTCCAAGACTTAACTACAAAGTTTACAATAACAACTCTTAAAACCCCGAAAGTGTGACTGTGGCTTGTGGCAGACCTTGGCCTTAGCAGCACCCTGGAACTTCTCACCTTTTGCTACCTGGGAAGAAAACATGAAAGAAAAGAATGAGCTTTACAAAGTTTAGTGAGTGGTAAGCAACTTTTAGAGTCTATTTTAACTCATAATAAAACAAGCATATCATATATACAAGGTTAATACTCAAGCCTCAACTCTGAATGAGTCTGGTCTCAACTTCTATCTACACGCACGGTAGATAATTAACTGTTACTAATTATAAATGGTTACTCTTTTGCATTCCGTTTGTTCCCTATGTGCACATAGCTCCCCAGTCATGGGCTCAGAAGCTAGGCCCGTCAGCCCTCTGACCATCCCATGCGAGGTTCCTCCCATGACTTAGGAATTAGACCACTTGGTCCCCTGACCATCCTGTGAGGTTCCACTTGGGGCTTAGGAACTAGGTCTATTGACCCCCTGACCATCTCGATCATATATTCTCATTTTCATGCTATTTACTCATTCATAACATAAGCATATACAACTTACACTAAAATATATGCTTTAAGACTTAAAGGAAATACCATTCACCTTGGTAAGGTAGGAATCTTCATTTTTAGAAGTTCATTGATCACCTCGGGCTCCCCTTTTGAACCCTAAGATCCAGATTTAGCTTAAAGCTCAGATTACTCATAATAAGCCTTATCTCGAGATACTTTCTTCTAAAAAAATTCTCTATAATGTCTTAGAAAGCTTACTTTAAAATATTAGCTCAGAAATTCTCGTGGTGTGGCTGAAATCCTCAAAACATCAAGACTGGCTCAAGCTTACCCGACAGTTTGACCCTTTTTTCTTTTCTTCACTCTCCAGCATGGTTCCTTGGAGCTTCTTCTTTAACACCCTACCATGAAAACTAGACTCTCAGAGCTTTCAGGTGGCTTTAGAATTACTATAAACGCACAAGTATTCTGGGAGAAATCCCCGTCCCAAGTTGATGCTACTTCCAGACTTCACTGTCTGACAGCATCTCCTCCTCTTGGAACTTCATGACCAACGCATGGTCTCCTCTAAATCCACTTTCTAACACTCTTCCTTACGTTATGTGAAGAAGATTTGGCTTATGAATGGAAGAGACATCTTGTGGTGGTATTTATAGGCCAAAGGAAATGATCCTTATCATCTTTACCAAGTCTCAACGCAAGACACCTCCTACTTTGGGGTGTAATTTGCACCATGTTTCGCCACCACCTACTCCCTTGACATTCACTTACTCTCATGCCACACACTTACTTGCCTTGTCTTCCTCATGCACAAGACTTTCTTTGCATGAAACTTAATTCGCCCAGCTTCTACTAACTTAAGCTTCAGCCTTCTCTCGGTATAGCCATTTGTCCAGATGAGCTCATCAATCTTGCGTAACGCAAGCCTCAACACCGTTCCATCGTACAATTCTTACATCTATCACTTAGCTCCAATGCCCCATCATGTAGCTTAATCATTTAGTAAACGATCTTGCTCTCAACGATCTCACACATAGCCCATTGCTTAGCTGCTGCACCTATTGTTTAGCTCCATCATTTAGCACCGACGCCTTATCGTCTAACACATCCGCTCATCGCATAGTGTCATCGTCTAGCGTCTACGTCTATCGCGCAACGCCTATCGTTTAGTATTCTGCCTATCATGTAACACGTATCAACTTCTACGCTTATCGTCTAGTGCTTACACTAATCATGTAGTGCTTAACGCCTATTGTATAGCCCGATCGCCTAGCACCTTTCTTCGCATCGCTTAATGTCACACACAGTTACACGATCACCTACCGTATCACTAAGCTCTACGCATTTTCTATACGATCTCCTACTTCATCACGTAGTGCCGCACATTTGCTATACGATCGTCTATCCTATCGTGTAGCAATGCTCACTGCTATACGATCGCCCGCCTAGCACCTTGTGCTCAACATCTCGCTCTCTCCGCTCTCACTCACGCATTCTCAATGCATGAGGAACTTGGGCAATGCCTCTTGCCAACGCCTTGGCCAATCATGTGTTCAACCTCACAAGCTCTCGCATGGTTGCCTTCGACTTGATACTACACTTAGCCCCATCTCATGCTTAACACCAAATGTATGGTTCCTTATGACTTTACACTTAGCCAAAATTTCACTAATTAAGGCTTATCTCCAAACTTCTCAATGAAAATCTATTCAACACTTAGAAATTTCCTTCTCTCCAACATAGGATTTAACTTACACCTAGTTAATTCCCTTAATCACTTGCTTAAGTAGGAAAAATGGAAATCCGAGTTTCACAGCCCCAAACTCTTATTGGCTCGAGAGGGACTCGATTTAGTGATTGGATCATAAACCTTTATTCATTAGAGGATTACTGGGACTTAAGGAGCAAGATGTAATTTCGGGGGTAAAGCAACGTTAGACCCAACTGTTATTACGAACAACCAGTGAAGGGTCGGCTTACTGATTATGGTTAAATCAAGTAGACAGAAATATATCTATAGTGAGGAGAGTGCAACCATCAAACTATAGTGGTGTGTCTCGGTGATTAACAAATATTGATTAATTAGGATTTAAGAGTTTAATCGATTAATCTCAAATCGTTGGAACTCATGATCTGTAGGTGCATAAGGTCCCTATACTGACTCGTAAAAGATTAAACCTTGGATTAGAATATTGAGCGAATTTGAAACGTTCCAATTCGAAAGTAGGGTTTGGAATTTGAAATGTTCAAATTTCAATTTGGAGTTGGGATAATTATATTCGATATAATTAAACGTTGAATGTTTCTATAATTAAACATAATTGGAAAGTTCAAAATATTTAAATAATGATTTAAATATTGATTACATGAATAAGGATTCACATGTAAATTAGACATTTTATTAATTTAATATTTGATATTAAATTATTATTTAATTAATTAAATTTGTTTAATTAATTAAATTAAAATTAGTTTAAAATTTAAAAAGAAAATTCAATTTTTGAAATTGAATTTAAGTTATATTTAATTTATTTCTTAAATTAAATGTATTTAATTAATTTAAATTTGAAATTTTGACAATTTTAGTGGATTTTTCCACAATTCAACACCTAGCCCACTTTCTAATTGCAATTTGAAATATCAAATTGTTGAATGAGTGAGTGTTTGCATGTTTGAGCTTGATAAAAGCTTCAATTTCTGAAATTGAAAAGGGATGAAATCTGAAATTTAGAGAAAGATATGCAAAAGATCAGTTTTGCTCTCAAACCTCTCCAATTCCACCTTAATCCTTCTCAATTCAGAGCCACCTCTTAAACCCAAGGCTGAGAATAGTAGAGAAGATTCTCTTGGTAGTCTACTGAAGATTTGATGGTTGATTCGTGGAGATAAGAAAGGATTAAGTTGAATTCTTCAAAGGTAATAAACTGAAACCATTTTCTATTTTAAAACTTATTTTATCATGCTTGTTACTCAAATTAAGTATAATTAGAGTGCTTAATGATTCTGTTAGCTTTCACTTTATGCATGTTTATTCAATTGAATCCTATCTTTAGGCTTTTAGTCCCAAATTCCTTTGTGAAATCAGCTTTTCCTTAATCTTCTCGGTATTAAGATGTCACTTACATGTTAAATTAAATGATCAATTCAACTTAACAAGTTAACATTAAACTCAACAAAGAAAATGTAAGGATCAAAACAAGACAATGGATTAGCATAAACTCAAACTATAAGGTCTCAAGACAATGATATGACTGAATCCCTTAGAAATTTAGCCCATGACTAGAAACGAATGAATGAATTTCATTAATTTCAAAGCCATGAGTTGCAATGAAAATTCTCACCAATAGAAAATTAGGAAAAGAACTGCAAAGAAAGTACTAAATGAATGTTGGAAAAATACAATAAGAAGACTCCTTGAAGTCAAATCTCACTTTATAACCTCCCTAGGTTGGATTCCACCTCCTTCAAAGGTGAATCCTTTCTTTACACTAGCTCTCACAGTGTAGGGATAACCTAGAACTAGGGTTCTTCAAAGGAACTCCGGTTCCTGAAGGCTTGCTGAATGAGTTTCATAAGAATTCTTGCTAGGGCTAAGGGATTTCATGGATGCTTGAAGAAGAAGGCCTCCACTCTTTTATATAGGTCAAGGTGGTTGAGAGGTGGGATGAAAATCATGCTTTAAAAGCTCTTCAATCATTTTTAGAGTTGAAAAATGGGTATGGACTGAAAAAAAAGCAACCACGAATAGTTGGACAGGATTTAAAATTTTAGGGTTTTTAAATGCAGTCGCATCGTTCCAAGGGATGCGTACACATGACCTAAATTTTCTGCTAAACAGTTAAAAACCTCCGTAGAAACATGCAACTTAGTCTAAAATAGTAAAAATTAACTTTATATGCTTCAAAGACATATGCTTGCACATTTTATCCAATTTAATCCTTTTAGGAGTTTAAATAACATGCAAAGTTCTACTTTTATTAAAGAAAAGTCCCCAACTATATGCCAAAATCATGCACTTTGTAACATTATTAATTTCTCTTAGTGCTTTTTTTTTATTTCAACTCTTTTTTGACGAGTGTTCGATTGTCAAGAATGTTATGTTAATCTTGAGGAATAACTGACATGAGACGATTAACACCAAGATTATGCTGCATTTACTTACCAGGCAGTGGTCATTCAACAACACAACAATCAATTTATTTGATATTTTGTTTCTATATTTCAAAAAATTCGCACATTTTTCAGGAAGTTGAAGTTGTAGATGTAGTTATTGGAAATAATTTTAGGGGAACTAAAATTTATAAAATAATCGATGCGTATTTGACAATAATTAAAATAACATAACTAAAGGTAAGAGAATCCTGTAACTATGGATTGAGGAACACTAATGATCAGCACTGTCAATAGAGAAGATTTGCCCTCACTGTACTGAGTGAATTTGGCACGCCACTCCGAAGATATAACCATCCTTCAAGAAACCTTCTACAGCAGCTATGATTGCTTAAGAACCCTTAATTGCTTGTATGCTCAAATCAAAACTCAAGAACAAAACTTAAAGCTTCTGGTTTACAGAAACTTGAGGAAGAGAGAAAAAGTTATCTGAAGACTTTCAAAGTTCTTTCTAATAGAAAAGACTTGTTACCCAAGTCTATTAAGCATACCTATTCCACTCCCTATTTATAGGAAAAGTGGATGGACTAGTTAAAAGATAGGAAAAAAGAGATAAATATTAAAAGTGAATAATAAAAGAAATAAAAATAAAATTTAAAAATATCCAGCAAGTAGTCTCCTCTACGTGCCATAACATGATTTTTGTATGAAAGCTTTATTGAATCCTACCAAAATAAATATAGGAAGAAAACAAACATAAATAGTTTTGACATGCATACTTTTTTGTCATGTTAATAACAATATGAGATAAGTAGTAAACTTTAAATTAGTGTCTAATAATATTGTTTTGGAAGTAGAAAAAAAAAAAAAAAACTTAGTACAAAAAGCTCACGAAGAATCTATACTTGTAAATTATAGTAATTCTCATATACGATTACGATGTGTACATTATCTTTCTTGAGTTTTCACTAATTTGCTTAATTTGATCATTGTGTAATAATTTATCAAGCCATTCAATCCTTTTAAATAATAAGATGGTGTTTGGGGTAGGGTATGAGTTGCTATAAGTTGAGATATGAACTCAACTCAATGTTTGGAGGGCCAATTTTGTATGTCATCGATATTTTATACTTATGTCCATCAATAGTGCACTCAACCTTCATCATATTGATCCTCTGTTGCCACTTCCTCTGTTGCCACTTCAGCCACCACTTCTGTGGGCCAACTTCAGCAACGAATGCAGTGGTCAACTCTAACCATCGTCGACGACCAACTCCGTAATCTATGATGGTAGCCAACTTTCTAAAAAATTAATTTTCATAGGAAGGTTGAAGATCAGGACAACGAACATATGAAAATATGCCTACTCAGTGTTTGGTGTTTTTTGTTTTTTCCTTTAAGATTGTAAGTGAATGGTGATAGAGAGAGGCACTACAAGAAAAAGAGACTCTCCCGACACCTAAAACAACCGTCAGGAGATCAATTATTGGGAGAGAGGATCTCTCCTGACTATGTAAAGGGGGCGTTGGGAGTTGTTGATAACTCTCGATGTCATATAGTTGTCGTCGGGAGTTCTTATGAACTTCCAATGTGTAAGAAATAGGCTCGAAAGTTTGGACCAATCTTCCGAAGCATTAATGAAAATGTTGAGAGTTTGGTCCAAACTCCTGACAGCTCACAATAGCCCGTCAGTATATGGGTTTTAAAACCCTAGATCTGCAATTAGATTTATAGATCTACTTTCTTCTTCAAAGCCTATCAGATCAAAGCCGCTGCTAAGATCTCCGCCTTTCTATTCTCTCTGTTCGTCCGTTCATCTATCACCTCCTTCTTGGCTTGCTTATCTGTTCATTTGTCACATCCCGAGATCTCCCTCTCTCTGCTTGCTTCTCTATTCGTCCGTCACACCCCTCTCTACCTTCGACTCTTCACTAATCTCTGTTGAAAGGTATGTTTCTTCTCGTTTTAAGATTTCTAACTCTTTCGATATTGGAGTAGTTGATTTTACTTTTACTTTTATCGAATCTTTGAATTAACGAACTTTTTGGTAACAACACTTTATATATATGTCGATTGAAATAAGATTAGTTTGAGGATTTATATTGTCATTCGATTAAAAATGCCGATTAACTTTTCTTTTTAATTTTTAATGGGTTGTTGTTTGATTTATTTAAATTGTTGTTAACATATAATTTATAGGTGTTTTAAATAAAATAAATGGTTCTTCATTTTACACACATCTTTTATAAGATGATGTGTTTTAAATTGGTTAGAGATATGAAATTAATATGGGGTAAATATAATATGTTTAATTATATTATTCTTTATGCAAGTAATGTGTTTAATTATATTATTCTTTATGCAAGTAAACACTATGAATATCCAAATTCAAGCGATTTCAAGCAAATAATATAAAAAGAATGTCATTATCATTATTTTTAGATTGATTTACATTTCGATGCTTTATCATATTTATCCTTGTTAATTAAACAAATTGGTCATAGATAAGAAAAAATAATAATTTCCTAAAAGGTTGCTTGTTATTGGCCATGGCCGATTTTGGTGCTTCTAGTTTGGAATTCAAAGAGTTTTCTTGGTTTTCTTGGTGCGATTGTGGAAAGTTTTCTCGCATAGATTGTTGTGTTTATCTTGGTGGTAGTTGAATTTAGTAATGAAGTTTCATTGGAAGGATCTCTCGATTATTAGGATCCATGCATGAAAAGTTGTTAATTCTTTCAACTATAGTAGCTACATGAACCAAAGTCGCTGTTTCCAGAATACTCGCTGGCATGCAAGACAAGACAAAAACCAAGGCTAAGCACAGAAACTCCAACAACAAACCTACCATCAACCAATAACACAGGAGCAGAACAGAAGCCAGAATACGTAATTCGATCATTAGTTTTCCAAACATTTTTTTCTTCAAATCAATATCCACTCCCAAGGGTGCTAACAGTCTAATACCAAATTGTTATGATCTTAATCTCAAGGGAAAAAAAAAATTACATAAATTGTATCCCAATGGATTAATTACCCAAATTTTGTCTACCCAAAGGTTTGTGATAACTATCATTTATGAGGGACATTTAGACCTCATTCGGCTTGGACATTGTTGAATCTCCCTCTGCTGTCGTCATTTGTTGGCTTTAAATTGGTTGAATGAATTCTTATATTTGCCACTTCCAATCTAGTTTTTCTGGTATTCTTTCCCCTGTAAACTCCAACGTTTTACAGCTATTATTTATTCATCATCGGAGTTCTATATCCAGAATACTCCATACTCCATTTCTTTATCTCAACTAACGCTATTTGCATTGATTCTGCAATATTTCTCATTTTGAACAGCAACCTTGTTAACCTTTAACACTAATTCTGGATATACCCATGGCCAGAATCACTGCTCGTATATCAAATTGTTTGGATTCAACTATTTAATGTATTGATTCAAGGAAAATTGAAGCAGTTATTCCTATTTTGTGAATTTGGCCATGGTGTTTTTGAGGCCTTTATGTATGAGCCTATGGACGGCTTTTTAGTGGATTATTGAAGACTGGCCTTTTGAATTTCTCGTGAGGCCATTAAGTTAAGCTGATTTTAATTTTCAAAGGTTGATGCCAACTAGAGTGTTCATACTATCAACCTTGAGGTTTAAGGTTTGATTCTCCTACCCCACACTTTAATTACACAATATCTTTACAAAAATAAATAAATAAATAAGTGTTGATGTTGATGTCATGTTTGTATGTCGCATATGTTTTTAATTTTCAATATAATTTAAACTTAGAAGTAAGTTATCGGTGGAATATAGAGAAGAAGTATCCAGTTTTTAGATATGGAAAAGTTTTTAATGAAATATCTCCCTCATAGCCCGTCAAGTTATCTAGGGGTTTTGAAAATCGAGAATGAAATGCCCTCTAATGGCCAAGAAAGAGATACCACAAACTTATTTGAGAATTTAATGACTGAAATACGTAATGAATTATATCCTGGTTGTTCACAATTTTTTTCCTTGAACTTTTTAGTGATGCATATCAAAGTTCTCAACGACTAGAGTAATAAACCATTTGACATGTTGCTAAAATTGTTAAAAACTACTTTTCCACAGTACTGCTGTACCCACTACATTTTACGAAGCTAAACAAAAATTGCATGATTTATGCCTAGGTTATGAGTCTATTTATGCGTGCAAATACGACTATGTATTGTGGAGGAGTTATTAAGGAGGGAGTTATTTGATAACTTTCATCCCATAATTTTCTCATTTTTAATATATGGAAGTGGAAATGCAAAAGAGATGGAATATGGATCATCTCTTTCTTGCATTTAAAAGGACACAAATTAGAACACAAAAGTTGGTTGTGTTATTTTTGTTCTTTACTCTCTCTAAAATTAATCATCATCCCATTCCAAAATTAATCTTGAAGCTCACAAACACCCAACGATTCTCAATCACGAGAATAACGAGGTTTTCGCATGGTGGTGTTGGATTGATTGGGAATTTGTTGTTGTGATTTCGTGATCGAAGATTTTGTTGTTTTCGAGATTCGAAAAAGAATCGTGAAGAGTTTAGTCTTCAAGGGTATGTAATCTTCGGATCTCTTCTTTCTCTTTAATTTCTATACATAATCATGCTCATTAGATTATGTATATCTTGTTTTCATTCTCTATATTTTATGTATGTTTTGTAAAACTGGAATTAGGACACGATTGCTTCCGCAACAGGTATTCGTGTATCCTTTCAATTAGTATCAGAGCGTAGTGTTTTGAGTCCCAATTTAATTTAATTCAAAGTGATGATGGGATTTTGATTCTGCATAGATGTATGTTGAATGTGGTTTGTGTTGGGAATGTCCTAGAACTCGCAGTTCGTGTTTAATATTCTAGTTATCATATAATGATTTGTTGATTTTGCATCTTACTATGAAAATCCAATAAACATATCCTTGGCTATAGTCTTAATACTGTAACTTTATGTAGTGACATAAACAAGATCAAGTTAACAGTATAAAGCCGAAATAGTCTAATAAGTATATAAATTGGGCAACTTTATGTAGTGACATAAACAAGATCAAGGTAACACTATTGGATGTGACCCACTTTGTAGTTATTACAAGAAGTTGTAAAGTGCTACAAATGATGTGATCCACAAATCGTTCATGTTGAGACATGTGAGTGGGGGCATCCTATGCAATGAGTTTGCATATAGACTGAACCACAAAAATAGTCACTTTTCTTTATAACGACCGTTTACTGTTAAAATTGACTATTTCATTTATCAAATAACCTAGGTTAACTCAATCTTAATCCTGAGCTATCTATGAACTCTTGTTTGTTCGGGATTATCCTTTTATCTGCAAACGGTGAGAGTAGTCCAACAGCACTACTCAATAAGCTTTCCATTTTGGGGATAAGACCGGATGAATAGTTGGGGATATAGCCTTGCAAGATGGAATTCACTCCTTCTGATTTAGGGTTAACGAATAGGTTGTTCTTTTAAGTACTGATTCAAGGTCTTGAACAATCGAGGCCCCACCTTCTCATGATAGAGAAAGGATTTGATTCATAGAGATTATGAATCAGAATTGTTCATTAGAGGGTCAGTAAGAACTTAAGAAATAAATGTATTCACAGGGGTAAAACGGTAATTTTGATCTAGTTGTGATTACGCACAACCTGTGAAGGATCGACTTACTGATTATGGTTATAAAGTGGACATAATATTTCTATAGTGAGGGAAATTCAACTATGGGCTATAGTGGAGTGTCCCATTAGTTAACAAATGGGGATTAGATCAGACTAATGAGTTTAGGTGATTAATCTCAAATTGTTGGAGCCCATGATCTGTAGGTCCACGAGGTCCCCCTACTAGCTCGTAAATAGTTAAGCTTTAGAGTAGCTTAAGAAATTAATTTGAAACGTTCAAATTAAAATTAAATGGAATAGGAGAATATATATTTAAATATGATTTAAATATATGAAGATGGTTTTGTGCAAAAATTAATTTAATATTTGATATTAAATTAATTAATATTTTTTAAATTAATTTATGAAATTAATTTTAGAAATTTGATTTTTAATTTTTTAAAATCAAAATTGAATTTTAAAATCGAGATTTTGGTTTTAAAGATAAAATTGGAAAATTTGGATTTCATGCACAAATGGAAAAACATGGTTTTCCATTATCATCTTCTTCATGCTCACACAAAGCCCACTTCCTCTTCTTCATTAAACTCCAAGCATGAGCTGCAAGCCATGCATATCTCTTCTTTGTATGTTCATCTGCAATAAATAAAGAAGAATGAAATTATTTGAGGACATGCATTACACAAAAATTTTGAGAGAAAATTTTAGCTGGAAGAAAGGGTTCTTCGGAAGTGTGCTGCTGTGAGCTTTCTCTGTTTTACATTGCTTCAAGCTGTTCTTGAGTCCCACAACTCAGTCTAAAGCTCCAAGACGATAGTAGGGAAGATATTGAGGTAGTTCACGGTGATCTTTGGTGAAGACTGCTAATGTTTGATAAAGTTCTTGAAGAGTTCTACAAAGATATGATCCAAAACCCTCTTATTTAGATGAGCATGGTTTAATCTCTACCAAAATTAGTGAATATGAATGCTTATGGATCCTTGATACATCCGCTGCATGTTATCTTACTCTAACAGTTTGCTCACTTTGATGTTTTCAGGATTGATTTTAGATTTTTTGTTGTTCATTTTTTATTTGATATGTAAAAGGCCCATTGTTTTGGGCATAAACATTTCTTATCGAGTCTATATTCATTGTTCGTGTCGATTGTGATAAAGGTTTCAACTTCAATTTGGTGGAAAACAGAGCAGTTTTGGTCAAATTCGGATGAACTGGGGATGAATAGTAAGGATTTTGCTTTACAGTGTCAAGGCAATGTTGCAACGCTCTAGTCGCAGCGTAGCAACGCTGCGGTGGAGCGTCACGATGCTGCGAGCACTGTGATACAATCACAAGGATGCCAGCATTGGAACACTGGTGGAGAGCTTTGCGATGCTCCGCGACGCTTCAGACATAAAGGTGCGGGTTTCAGTGGTTCAACTGTCGATCCAGCGGTTCGAGTTCTAGGCGGTTCGTGTTCCAGGTGATTTTTCCTTTATTTTATGATTATCAAATGTAATAATTACAATCCCAGTCCAAATAATGCTTTTAAATTATGCATGTGATGTATGGTTATTTTTGTTTTAATATATGTCATAATGTATGTCATATAGAAAAATCCCACTATAGGATCTACATTTTGTTCACACATCATTTTTAATATAAATGTTATATATAAAGTTTCATAAATTATACTAAGCATGATCATACATCATATTGTATAAATGTTATCAAGTATGATTGCATGCATAAATAACATTTTCATGCATCATTTATATTATAAATGTTATAATATATAATTTAGATGTATGGATGTAATTTATTTTCATTACCAAAGTATACAATTGTTATGTATGTAATGTAATGAAAAAGTAGATGCATGATTAGGTTTCAATTGTTTCACTTAATCTTTATAATTATTATAAGTTAAATGAAATTAGAATTAAAATCTATAATAAAGAGTTGAATGCTAACATAGGTTAAATTTTTTTTTTTAATAGTTTAAAATCAATTTCACATTAGACCTTGTTTAATAAATATTTCTAATAAGATTAGAAATCAGTTAATCTTTTAAATCAGTTTAATAGGATTAAATTGGATATACATAAAATGTTAAATTTGTAACAAGTGTATTTATAAAGGACCTTTGTCTACGGATAGTTCTATTTAGGTTGGGGTATTTAAGCTAACAGAAACGAAATACCCCTATCTGGGAACTGACTTGGAAGGTAAATTAGATAGATTTGTTACAAGTATGCAATGAATGATTAAAGTTTTTTAAAATGTTTAATGAACAGTAATCAATATTGTTAAATTACCCAATGTAAATGTTACTTTGGGCAAAGTTAACAAACACTTTGTAAAATTAATTAGCCTAATTTTCTAAGTTAACAGTCATAGGTAATACACTCAGTGGGAGCAAAATGAGGTATATGATTAAAGTTTGAAGTGAAATTTCATGCTTGGCCTTGAGACACCTTCTCTTGTGTCCTCCTACGGATGACATTTGTATGAATTTTTACTCAAACTCCATAAATTGATATGATTGCCTTAATTTTTGCCCCAATTGGTTTTTACGTACGGTTGGCTCGTTGGGACAGAACACTAGAATCTAAAATGATGGGGTTACACTTACAAGAAAATGTTGAGCAAGTTAACATTTTCTAGACAAAACAATGGTGACTAATTATTATACGAATAAGAGTTATTTTGGTGTGATTATTAGTTGTATTGTCCCAATTCAGTGAAAGGGGTAATTAATCACCCTATATGGTGCCTTTACCCTACCCCAAAAGCATTATTGCAAAATAGATGTCACATAGTGTACATTATAATTTTGCTAAATTAATTGGTTGTATAATTGGGTAAGGCATTTAATAACTAATATATGTAAATTGTATGGTTTTAGCAATTTCCGCATTTAAGGAAGAGGAATTGCACCAAATATTTGGTAGATCAGAAGAAGGCCAAATAAGGTAAATATGATCTACTCATGTTGGAAACTTGTTGAGTGGAGAATGATGATTCTGCCTGGATAATTGATTTAGGCATCATTAACCATGTTTGTTCTTCATTTCAGGGAATTAGTTCCTGGAGGTAGTTGAAAATTGGTAAGATGACGATACGGGTTGGAACTGGACACGTCGTCTCAGCTATTGCAGTGGGAGGACTCCGTCTTTGTTTACAAAAATCTTATCTTTTATTAGAGAATGTTTATGTTATTCCTGATTTAAAAAGGAACTTGATTTCTATAAAGTGCCTATTAGAAAAATTGTACACTTTGAGTTTTAATATGAATAAAGCGTTTATCTAAAAAAATAGTGTTGAGACTTGTTCCACAAAGTTAGAGAGTAACCTTTATGTGCTAAGGTCGTTAGCATCAAAGACCCTTCTTAATACTAAATTGATTAGAACTATTGTAACAAACAAAAAAAAAAAAAACAAAAAAAAAAAGCACAAAAAGTTTCTCCTAAAGAAAATGCCTATCTTTGGCACTTAAGATTAGGTCACATAAATTTCAATAGGATTGAGAGGTCGGCTAAGAATGGACTTCTAGGTGAGTTAGAAGAAAATTATTTACCAGTATGTGAGTCATGCCTCAAAGACAAAGTGGCTAAGAGATCTTTTACTGGAAAAGGTCACAGAGCGAAAGAATCTTTAGAACTTATACATTCAAATCTCTATAGTCCTATGAATCTTAAAGTAGGAGGAGGGTTTGAATATTTCATCACCTTTACTAATGGTTATTCAAGGAATGGGTATGCTTACTTAATGCAACATAAGTCTGAAGCCCTTGAAAAGTTAAAGGAGTATCAGTTGAAGTTGAAAATGAATTATGAAAGGAGTATAAGGCTGAATTTGATAATGGTCAAGATCAAAATGAACTCCAGTAATGGATAAGGTCGCTTTAGGTTTTGCCTCAATTGTATTTTTTCCCTTTGGATTGGCTGCTTAGGGTGGATCTCTAGGGCCTAAAATAGCAGGTCACACTTACGAGAGGTTGTTAAGTAAGTTAAAGATCTCTTGACCAAATCAATGATGACTAGGCGTTATAGGAGCAAAAGTTGTTCTGGTATTAATGACTGGTTGAGAATTTCTCAATTCAGAGGAGGGATAATTGACCTCCATTTGGCAGCTTTTGTCCTAAAGCTTTGAAACGTCATTATGAAACTAGATGTCACATGGGGTTCATGTTAGTTTTGCTAAACCTTATTGGGTGTTGTATGTTTTTTCAACAGGTATTTGCTTAAAACCTAATATAGCTCAATGTGTTTTTGTTTTCAGCAACATTTTTTTATTTCCGTTTAATGCCTCCAATTTGACCAATTACATATAGTGGAAAGAGTCTTGTAAAACCTATTTCCTGGTAAACGACCTCGAATTTTTGGTTGAGGAATGTCCTTAAGTCCCAATCCTTGATGCACCGCGAAGTGTTTGTAAGGCATATGAGGTGTGGATGAAGGCTAATTCATTGGCTCGACTTCACATTTCGGCTAGCATACCTGATGCTTTAGACAAAAGGGTTGAGAACATGGTCATTGCAGGCGAGATCATGGACTCGTTGCAAGATTTGTTTGAACATTAGTTCTTACTTTTCGAGCACAAAGAGATGGATGACAAAACCAGTACTATCAGTTCCCAAGTTAAACTCCAGGAAGAGGAAGCAGTTGTTGCTGATTCTATTAAGGTTCATCAAAGAGAAGTGTTCTCTGACATGCAACTTGGAGCTTATTTAGGTTCTGATACTGATCCCACTACTCTCCAGAAGAGGAGGATGTCTAAAGACAATAAATCTGATTTATTGATCTTGGAGACATGTTTAGTAGAGAATGATGATTCTGCCTGGATCCTAGATTTGGGTGCTACCATCTATGTAGGTTCCTCTTCCCAAAGATCTAGTTCCTAGAAAATGTTGCCACAGGGAGAGATGACTCTTCGAGTCAAAACTGGTGAGGTTTTTACAGCTGTTGCTGTAGGCAGGCTGAAGTTATTTTTGGACAAAAAACGTTATCTGCTACTGGATAATGTTTTTGTAATTCCTCATATTAAGAGGAACTTAATCTCGGATTCTTGTCTCATTGAACAAGGTTATACCGTATTTTTTTCTGAATAAAGTGTTTATTTTCAAGAATGGAATAGAGATTGGTTTTGGTTTGATGGAAAGTAATTTGTATGTACTAAGGCTGTTAGCCATAAAAGCCTTGTTTCACACTGAAATGTTCAGTACGACAACAACAACCCAAAGACCAAAGATTTCTCCTAAGGAAAACACCCATCTTTGGCATCTAAGGTTAGGTCACGTCAACCTCAATAGGATTGAGCAGTTGATGAAAAGTAGACTTCTAAAGAGTTTAGAAGAAAACTTATTGTCGGTGTGTGAATCATGCCTCGAAGGCAAGATGACCAAACGACCTTTTACTGGAAAAGGTTATAGAGCCAAGGAAGCCTTGGAGCTTGTACATTCTGACCTGTGTGGTCCGATGAGTGTTAGAGATCGAGGTGCGCATGAATATTTCATCTCTTTCATAGATGATTATTCAAGGTACGGGTATCTCTACCTAATGCAACGTATGTTTGAAGTCCATGACAAGTTCAAGGAGTATAAGGCTAAAGTTGAAAACTTGTTAGGTAAGAAGATAAAAACACTACGATTTGATCATGGTGGAAAGTATTTGGACCTCCAATTCAAGAACTATATGAAAGAACATAGGATTGCGTCCTAACTCTCGGCCCCCGGTACACTTCAGTAGAATGGTGTATCAGAAAGGAGAAATAGAACCTTGTTGAACATGGTTCGGTCTATGATGAGTTATGTTCATCTTCCAGACTCGTTTTGGGGTTTTGCAGTGGAGACTGCATGTTACATTCTAAATAATGTTCCATCGAAAAGTGTTTCCAAAATACCTTTTGAGCTATAGAGAGGTCGTAAAGGTAGTTTACGCCACTTCTGGATTTGGGGGTGTCCGACACACGTGCTTGTGACTAACTCGAAGAAGTTGGAACCGCGTTCCAAAGTTTGCCTCTTTGTAGGCTACCCCAAGGAAACAAGAGGTGGATACTTCTATGATCCAAGTGAGAACAAAGTGCTTGTCTCTACCTATCTTCTTGAAAGAAGACCACAAAAGGGATCATAAGCCACAAAGTAAGCTTGTTTGACGAGAGATTTCTAGTGAGACTGAGACTACGGAGGGTTCAATAAGAGTTGTTGAGGTCGATGCATTTAGTCAACCAGCTCAAGAGTTGAGACTGCCTCGATGTAGTGGGAGGGTTATGAACCCACCGGATCGCTACATGGGTTTGACTGAAGCCCAAAACGTCATTTCTAATGATGGATTGAGAATCCATTATCTTTTAAGAAAATAATGGAGGACGTTGACAAGGATGATTGAATTAAAGCCATGAACCAGGAGATGGAATCTATGTACTTTAATAACGTCTGGGAGCTTGTGGATCTACCTGATGGGGTAAGACCTATTGGGTATAAGTGGATCTATAAGCGAAAGAGATGTGTAGATGGAAAGGTGCAAACCTTTAAGGCTAGACTCGTGACAAAGGTTTATACCTAGGTTCAAGGAGTTAACTATAAAGAAACTTTCTCATCTGTTGTCATGCTCAAGTCTATCAGGATACTCCTATCTATAGCCACATTTTATGATTATGAGATATGGCAAATGGACGTCAAGACTGCCTTTCTTAATGGTAATCTTGAGGAGACCATCTATATGACTCAACCAGGGGGGTTTGTAGTTCCAGATCAAGAGCAAAGAGTTTGCAAGCTTAATAGGTCCATCTATAAGCTGAAACAATCGTCTAGATCATGGAACATTAGATTTGAAACTGCGGTCAAGTCGTTTGGCTTTGATCAGAACGTTGATGAGCTTTGTGTCTACAAGAAGATCATCAACAGCTCGGTAGCTTTCCTAGTACTGTATGTGGATGATATCCTACTCATTGGGAATAATGTAGGGTATCTAACTGACATTAAGAAATGGTTAGCTGCCCAGTTCCAAATGAAAGATTTAGGTGAGACACAGTATGTTCTAGGGATACAGATCATTCGGGATCGTAAGAACAAGAGGTTAGCCTTGTATCAGGCATCGTACATCGACCAAATGTTGATTAGGTATAGGATGCAAGATTCCAATAGGGGTTTGTTACCCTTCAGGCATGGAATCATTTTGTCTAAGGATCAATGTCCTAAGACACCTCAAGAAGTTGAGGAGATGAGACAGATTCCCTATGCTTTAGCTGTAGGAAGCTTAATGTATGCAATGTTGTGTACCAGACCCGATATTTGCTATGCAATAGGGATTGTCAGTCGGTATCAGTCCAATCTAGGATTTGATCACTTGACAGCGGTCAAGACAATCCTCAAGTATCTTCGGAGAACGAGGGACTACATGCTCGTGTATGGAGAGAAGGATCTAATCATTACAAGATACACAGACTCTGACCTTCATACCAATCAAGATTCTCGTAAATCGACATCAGGGTCAGTGTTCACTCTGAATGGAGAGGCTGTAGTATGGCGAAGCATCAAGCAAGGATGCATCACGGACTCACTATGGAAGCAGAATATGTAGCCACTGTAAAGCAACCGAGGAGGCTGTTTGGCTGAGGAAATTCTTTATAGACTTGGAAGTCGTTCGAAATATAGATTTGCCAATCACTCTTTATTGTGATAACAGTGGGGCTATGGAAAATTTGAAGGAGCCTCAGAGTCATCGACGGGGCAAGCATATAGAGTGGAATACCACTTGATCAGGGAGATTGTGCATCGCGGTGATGTGATAGTCACGAAGATCGCATCAGAGCCCAACGTTGTTGATCCCTTTACAAAGGCTCTTACAAGTAAAGTATTTGAGGGTCACCTAGAGAGTCTGGGTCTGTGGGGCATGCGACATCTTGTCTAGGGAAAATGGGAGATGATACTGGGTATGCCCTAGTTTATTTTATATTATACATGTATTTATCTTGTATTATACATTAGTCTCCTGAAGCATTCAGACAAGTGGGAGATTGTTGGGATTGGTGTCCTAATTCTCCCAGAGTCTCGTTGTTTGTAATCTATACACATTGTTATGAATAAAATAAGAATTATTTCATTCTGGCATTTACTCATATCTAATAAACAAAGCTCCATGATTATTGTATGTAAACTTAAGCATGTATATGAGTCATAAAAATGGATCATGCCTTAAGTGATAACCTAAATAGGTTTGTAGTATAAGGATCAAGGAGGGATTCCTGATCCTGGTGACACTACAGATACGGCCTGTTTTGTAGAGTTTGCAAGTGTTGTGAATCTACTACAAATGGTAGATCCTAGCCATTCACATGGAGACACGCGAGTAGAGGTGTCCTATACAAAAAGTTTGTATAAGACCAGACCATGAGATTATTCATCTCTGTATATAACGTCGTTGATATTGGAGACTTACATTTCACCTAAATGACCATAGGTGACATGACCTCAATCCTGAGTGTTTTGGGAACTTCTATTTTTTAGTGTGGTCCTTTGATTAGTATGGGTGAGAATGATCAGATTGCCAACTCAACATGCCTACCATGTTGGGGACTTGTCTGATTTGGGAGCTGGGAACTCAGTTACACAAGATGGAATTCACTCCTTCCCCAAAGCAAGAGTAAATAGATAGATTGCTCCCTTAAGGACTGATTTCGAGGCTTGAACATAGTGGCCACAACTTCTCTTTGGAAGAGAGAACTCAGTCATAGTAGAACTATGACATATGTTCATTAGAGGGATCTGTGGTACTTAAGGAGTTAGATGTAATGACAGTGGTATAACAGTTACTGGCCCAATTTTACTTACAAGCGATGTGTGAAGGGTTATCGCACTATTGATTGGTGGATATGGACACATAATATATTTGTGGTAAGAAGAGTTCAACTGTCGGTCTTTAGTGGAGTGTCTGGCAGTTAACAGATGGTGGATCCCGTGACTAAAGAGTTTAATCAGTTATTCACGTACCATTGGAACTTCGAGCTACAGGTCCATAAGGTCCTCTTGGTAGCTCAATGGATTAAAGTTGAGGATCAGTTCTTGGTGTTGATTTGAAGTGTTCAAATTGACAAGAGGTAATTTGATTATATATGATATGATCGGTATAGTGTATGAGATACATCAAGTGGAGGATTAATGTAAATGAGATTTACATTAAGTACCATGAAATAGAAAAAGAGTTATTGTTTATATGTTTCATGAGATGAAATATTAAAACTATAGGTTATATATATAGTATGGTAAGTTGGTTATCATATATATTTATAATATATTATTTATTGGATAATTATCTCTTTTGTTCTAATAACCAATTGAATGGGAGGTTATTGGTGGTTTCATGATAACTGTGAGATAAAAGGAAAAATGTGTTACTAAATTTAGAAGTTTGAATTATTTATTTTCTCGAAATGTTCTCAGAGTGGCTGTCAAGTAAATGAGATTTGCTAAACGACAGCTGAAGAGAGATTAGACGATCGTGGAGTATTTCTATAAGATAGTTTACTCAGCTGGCCGATAGTTAAATGATCGTGCAGCTTTTGCTAAACAATCACGGAGCTTATTCTAAACGATTGGGCATCGTCTATACAATAGACCTTGTCATCTCTCACTTGCTCAATCGTTTACATGATTATTCTTCCTCCGGTCTCGCCTCTAACCAAGTCCACAAAAAGCCTACACTTCTAGATTCTCGCACCGAGAATACTAAGGTAGCCATTGTGATGGTGTCATACTCAACTCGATTAAGTCGAGGTGGAGGCCGTTCGTGGTGTTCATGGTCTTGGAGATCATTCTGTTCGTGGTTGCTATGATTGTGTAGTGTAGCAGTCGTATTGTTCGAGCACTCGGGTTGCAGTCTTGGAGTCTATTCGAGCATTCGTGATCAAGGGAGATTTAAGATGAGTCTTCAAAGGTATGTTTGTTCTATCCCTTGATCTTTAGAAAATCATGCTATAATTTTGTTTTGTGCATGACTGTATGTTTCTGATTCTTGATTGTAATTGTTAATGTTCATATAAGATTGAAATTTGGAACGATTCTTCTGTTGCTCATGGAAATCCTCATGTCTGATTTCTATCAAGTGGGACTATGATCTATTGTTCATTAGAGGGATCAGTGGTATTTAAGGAGACAGATGTAATTGCAAGGGCAAAACGATAATTTGGCCTAGCTGTACTTACAGGCAATTTGTGAAGGGTCATCGTACTGTTGATTAATTATATCCAATGGACACAGAAATATATCTGTAGTGCGAAGAGTGCAGCTGTCGGTCTTTAGTGGAGCGCCCGATAGTTAACTGATGGTGGATAATGTGATTAAAGAGTTTAGTTAGTTATTCACATACTGTTGGAGCTTCAAGCTAGAGGTCCATAAGGTCCCCTTGGTAGCTCAAAGAATTTAAGTTGAGAATCAGTTTTTGGGTTAATTTGAAATGTTCAAATTAATAAAAGGGAATTGAATTATATATATGATATAATTAAATTGATGCAATTATATATGATATAATTGACATAATGTATTTGATACATTATTGTTTAATTGGAGGAATAAATATTTGAATATGATTCAGATATATTTTCTATGAATAAGTTTCATAGTTATTAAATTTAATATAAATATGATTTATATTAAATGTCATATGATAGAGAAAAAGAATTATGGTTTATATATTGTATATGATGCAATATTAAAACTATAGGTTATAAATATAATATGATAAGTTGGTTATCAAATTTATTTATAATTATTAATTATTTGATAATTAAACCCTTTTTCTCTCTAACTACCCTTAGTGGGAAGTTAATCTAGTGTGTTGACGAATGTGAAATACTACACGAATCTTGAGAGCTATGCGATAGCCTCACTTTCTCTAAACGATTGAGATTTTTGCTATGCAATAGCTTATGCCTCCTCGATCGTCTTCCTCCTCCAACTCCAAACTCCCCTTTAACCAAAATTAGCTAGGGCCCACCACTCTTGGATTCTCACATCGAGAATACCAAGGTCACTAAGTGGTAGTGTCCTCTTTTTGGTTCGAGTTTCTCGTTGTTGTTTGCTGCTGTTCGAGGAGAGTTTGTGACTTGTTCGACATGTTGGTTAATGAGTTAGATCGAGGGATTAACGCGAAGAAGGGTTCTTCAAAGATATAGTCTCTTGAATTTTTGTTTATTGTTAGAAAGCATGCTGTAATTTATCTTTTATGCATAATCTATATTATTGACTGTAAATGTTTGTGTTCAATCGAAATGGAATTTGGACGATCCGCTTCCACTCAAAGGTTCTCTTTAAAACGAGTTCCTTCAAGAGACATATCCTCACATGAGATCTTCTGTGGCTAACACTTCAGGTTAGTATTTATTACATCTTTTGTTAACTGAAACATATCTTAAAATCTTTTAATTTTTATTCCTCAAATGGTAGCTCTTCATCCATTAGGAGAAAAAGCGAGCACTTGCGAAACATGGAGTTGGAATATAAAGTTTTTAAGTTTTTAAGTTGTAGAATTGTCTAAAATTCAATTGTAGATAAGTTTATAAGTTTGTTCTTTTAGATTTTCATAAACATCATATGCTAAATATTCTTTTATTCTAGCCTATTTTCAACTCTATTGACTCCAATAAAATCACAGACCCTTAACCATATATTAAAGCTCATCAACCAAGAGATAATTAGAAATTTAACAACTAAATCAAAGAGAATTATAATGCCAAAGTTGAATTAAAAACCATATTAGTCACCAAACATGCATTGCTAGAATTTCACCCCCTCCAACTCAAATTAACGTTAATTGAGTACTTAAATCATGCTCTGATACCAATTGATAGATTAAAGATGCAAAATGCGGAAGCTAACAGAATCATTAAGCACTTTAATTACACTTAATTTGAGTTCAAAGGATGCTAAAAAATAGTTTTTCTAAAACAAGGGCTTCACCTTTGTAAATTCCCTTTTGATCCTTGCTCTCTACACGAAATTGGATCTTCAAATCACCAGTAGACCAACAAGAGGATCTTCTCTTCTATCTTCAGACATGGATTGAGTGGTAGAAACTCAAAATTAGGAGGAAATGGATAAAGGATTAGAAAGGGTTTGAGAGAATTTAAAAAATTCTCATAATTTTCCAATAACTTAGCATGCCTCTTTCCAATTTCTGAAATTGAAGTATTTAACAAGTTCAAGCATGCAAGCACTTAGACATTCAACTAATTGACACTTCAGTTAGCACTAAGGGAATGCTTGATGGGTGTGTTGGAGTTGGGTTAAAGCCCACTCGGTGTTTGATGCACGCTAAAATTAAAACAGTGGGTTTTAAACCCCACCATTTTACCTCCTCAATTTCTTCCCTCGTTTCACGCCTCATTTGTAAGTTCTTAATTATTCCCCCCCCCCCCCCCTCTTCTCGTCATGCGTTTAATTAATCACCTCTCTCTCTCTCTTCTCATCTTCTCCCTTCTTTCACCGTTTGGTTTGTCTTCTTCGTCTGGTCTTTTCGTTCTCCTTCTGGCTAGAATGGGTTGTATTTCTCTTCATCTCTTCGTTTCTCTCCTTTTGTTTCTTTGTATGCCTTTTTTTTTTTGTTTCTTTGTATGCCTTTTTTTTTTTGTTTCTTTGTATGTCTATTCCTCCCAGACTTCTTTGGTTTCTCTTAGATCGTGTAGATACGGACGATTTTCTTGTAGATCTAACCATTTTCTTGGTACATCTAACTATTCTTTTAGTATACATGGACGATTTTATAGTTGATTTGGTTTTTCTTTCTGTTGACATCTAACTTTTTTCGATTACTTTGTTCGACGCTGAAGATTTGTATGTTGTTCTCTTCATTTCCTCTTGGATGTTTGATATTATTCCTTTCATGTTTGATATTCTTCCTTCCATATTTGATTTTCCGATTCCGGACTATCAAAGGTTTTATTTTCTGATTTCGATTCCGGACTGTCTAAAGTAAACCTCTATAATTTTTTTTCCTCTTATAATTACTGTCCACTGTTGTTTCCACTAGCTCAAATGAGTTATATATTTTTTTTATCCATTTATATTGTATTAAATCTGTCTCTGTTCTTCTTTCCTCTATTTATTTTTGTTATGTTTCCTGACTGTTATCCATACTTTTTTATTCAGATTTCCTCTTGCCGCTTCAATATTTAAGCATGTGCCATTCCCTTTCCGTTTTCTTATGCTTTTCCATCAAATTTGGACAACGAGTTAATTCTTGGTAGGGGATGCTGACCGTGTTATTGGAGCTTGGTGGGGGGTCAAGCCACCCCAAGAACATGTCTGTTTGCTTTTTTTTTTTTTCCCTTGAAGGCCGATGATGATTTGTTCTTTACGATTTGAGTATGATTTTTGTTTTAATTTTATTTCTGCATTTTCATATTTGAGTATGATTTATGTTTTAATTTTATCTATTTACGATTTTTAGATTAAAAAAGGGCATGCATCTCTGCTCAACCACCAAATTAATATTGACTTGACCATTACTTAATTTATTTATTTTTGAGTTGACTGTCTTTAATATGGGTTTACTATAATTATTGTTTGAATTTATTGAGGTTAGGTACACTTAAGTTTACCTAACTTTCCTCACCAACCATCTTATTGTATTCTCTACTTATATCTCAATATGTCCTCATATTTTTTAAGACTTCTCCAAAGACTACTTTGGTAAAGTGTGTTGGTAAGTCCCTGATCCTTCCTTTTTATTTCAACTTTCTCTTAAATCCGTTTTACATTCTAGTATGTGCTATCTGGCTATTGCAATATACTTTGTCTCCTTTTTTCACCTCTAACTTCAACTTATTCCATCCATATAAGGTATGCTTCCTTCTTTCCTTATAATCGAAGTAAGATCTGTCGCTAACATTTTCCTTTTTTTTTTGTTAGGCCCTAAATCGATTATTCTACCCCCTAGTCATGGACTGTCTCGACCCCTTCATTCTGCACATAAACAAAGGTAGGATCTCGTATATTTTATTACTACTTCAATCGTATGAATATACACTATGGTCTAACTGCACTTCTTTTTTCTTCCATGTAGAGCTCAAACTAATTGAACATAGCTAATAGTTTGAGGTTCGTAAATTTTAAGTTCGGAGCGATCTTCGTTATTGTCTATTCTTTCTTGTACTTATTGGGGACTATTTAATTAAAATATATTATGGTTATGTATTTTGGACTTGTGTGTTGGACATTTTCCCACATTTTCTCCCTTGTGAGAGAATATTGGATTTTTTTTAATCCTCTATATAACAAAATGTTATTAGGAAAACGATTATTTTGTATTGATAAATTATGGGTTGTATCAATTTAAATCTTCATTTATCAAATGAATTAATTTAAATCATAAGTTTTCTCAAAAGTATATTAATTTTACATCTTCCATTACATTCGATTTGGATCAACATAGTATCAAACTTATAATTTTGTTAATTAAATCCCTACATTTTCACAAACGAATGAATTTGAAATTATAACTTTGTTATTAATTCTATTGATGTTTTCAAATATTAATCCTGCATCAATTTTAATTGTTCATTTTACTGATCTAAAAATGATTATATGTTTTGCATGATATTTTTAAAATAAGTCTAAGGAGTATTAATTAATACACTTATGAGAAGTTCAAAGTATTAATTGATACAATTATTATTTTACGGTTTAGAATTATACAGTATAAATATAAAAATGTTCAAAATGAAAACTTTTCAAGTAAAACATGCTAATAAAAGAATAATAATAACATAAGAAGTAAAATATGCTAAAACCCACTATATCTACCTTAAAAACATGCTAACATAAGAAGAATAATCACAAGATTTTCCAAGTTATTTAGGATAAATTGATTTTTAGTTTGATGTTTTTACTGATACCATATTCAAAGTTAATAGGTTTCTATTGATGTTTTTATTTATATCCTTTTAAGTTTTAACTAACATTTTAAAACTACACACATAAAATAATTCAAACAACATATATTGAAACTTTGAAAATAAGAAAGACATAACAATAAATGAAGAAGGTCTTAAAATAAAAATTTGAAAATTAACTAGGTACATTAAAGTATTCAACCAAATTTCTAAATTTTTGGGTGTGAGATGACAAGGGCCTTCCAAGAAATAAGTTAAGGTACTTTGGTATTTTCATATACATTTTTTGTCCACTATACAATTTCTTTGAAAATTTTAACCATCAAATATTGACTAAAACCTAATTGTCTAAATTGTTGTATAATATGAAAGTAGTATTTTGTTTTATTGTACATATATTACATTTTAAGTTGATATTTATTATATTAGTTACACAGAGTTGCCGTAACTATAGTTACAAACCAACTCTAAATTATGCATAAATTGTAAACTACTATAATAGACAATTCCAAAAATTGTAGACTATAATATCAAATTTTATGCAAATCCAAATATATCAAGTATTGTAATACTTATATAAACTTTTGTCATTATTACGTAGAGACATTTATAATGTGTCAACTACAATATCTAGTTGCACACTTTCGTTTATTATATGTAGTAAAGGGTTGTATGAGGGGACACTTATATCATAAGCTTTGCATCCTAACTTCTAAAAAGACCATTCACTTCAACGTTCATTACTGGTATTGACTACACCGGTTCTGAAAATATAGGTAGATGGAAAAACACAAATTCTATATTGTTTTCATTGGTTGTATTCTAGGGATCTACCTATTCTGGCATGAATGTCATGGACAAGTCAATGGATATAATGGGGCATTATACAAGTCATATGATACATTCGATGAAGCGGAGCATACGTATAGGTCTTACAATACAACGCACATTGGACAAGTTAGTAACCAGGGCATAGGACAATGTAGTACAATTATTGCAACTGTAATAGGCTTCATTTTTGGGATGATCATAATGTATACTTGGCTCGTGATAGTCAGATATGAGTGATGTACTACGTTGTCACGACTTGTCATTTTGTAACTAAACTAAGGTTCACTAATTCTATGCGTAATTCATCCTTTCAGGATCTGCATATTTCCTCCATTACCCTAGTAAGATGGAGACGATTCAGAAGCTGTTTAAAATCACAACAAGTATTACTGAGTCTCAAGGACGATTATTCTTCACTTTGGCAATGCTGCTTAACAATAATAGAAGGATAGAACAATAACAAGTGAACGTTAGACACTACATTCGACAATTGACATTCTTTTGCCTCATTTACGAGAGTGACTTGGCGTGTCGTGAGAGTACTCGAATGAATAGAAGGATGTTTATGATTTTATGCAACATGATTAGAATGACGAGATATTTTGAGCCAGGTAGATGTGTTGGTATTGAAAAGATGGTGGCAATGTTCCTACACATTCTTACTCATGATGTAAACAATAGAGTAGTACACACACATTTTTCGAGATCTGGCATGAAGGTTCCAAGATATTTCAATGCAGTTCTTATAGCAATAATACAACTACGCACGATGTTGTTGAAAACCCCCGAACCAGTTACAAGTGCATGTACCGGTGGACGATGGAAATGGTTTAAGGTAGAAAAAAGTTCCAGTACTATTCTATTAATTCACCCGAAAGAAATTGTGCTGACATCTTCTTGAATTATTATGATTAAACAATTTGAGTGTATGTGAGTACAGTACATACGTGAAAGTGAATGTGAGTGTTGTAGATCAACCATGATATAGGACGAGGAAGGGGGGAATTTCCACAAATGTTCTTGCGATATGTAACCAAAATGGAGAATTCATCTCCGTTCTGCCTGGCTGGGAGGTCTCGACCGTCGACTCTAGGGTCCTGAGGGAAGCAGTTGTGCAACCACACAGATTGAGGGTTCCAAAGGGTCTAAAAATCACTTATGTACATTAGCAACCTTCATTTACTCCATTAATAGACATGTATTACAATCCCAAAAATTGTACAGGGTACTACTACCTGTGCGATGCTGGCTACTCTAATGTTGAAGGATTTTTGGCTTCATATAGAGGGGAACGTTACCATCTCTCAGACTAGTGTGGCACGGGCAACACACTGACAATACCAACTCAACTTAACTCTGCACAATAAACATAGAAAATTTAACTCTTCAGATAATAATTACCAACTCAACTCTCTGCTCTATCACGCACCAAACACCCCCTAAGTGAGTGGGCAAGGTGTTGATTTGTGGAAAAATCCACTAAAATACCAAAATTGGGATAAATCCACTAAATGCATTTCAATATTTTAAATTAATTTAATTTAATTTAAGAATAAATTAAATCTTAATTCAATTTCTATAAATTGAATTCAAAAATGAAAAAAAAAATTATTTAATTTTAATTAAATAATTAAACAAAATTAATTAATTAATTAATTAATAATTTAATATCAAATATTAAATTAATAAAACATCTAATTTAAACATGAATCTCTATTCTTGTAAGAAATATTTAAATCAATATTTAAATATTTTAAACTCTCCAATTTATGTTTAATTTCGATAAATTTAAACGTTAATTATATTGAATATAATTATCAAACCCTAAAAATTGAAATTTGAACATTTCAAATTCCTAACCCTAATTTTGAATTTGAGCACTTCAAATTTGCTCGATATTCTAATCCAAGGTTTAATATTTTACGAGCAAGTAGAGGGACCTTATGGACCTACAGATCATGAGCTCCAACGATTTGAGATTAATTGGCTAAACTCTTTAAACCAAATAAATCAATATTCGTTAACTACCGACACATACCACTATAACTCGATAATTGTACTCTCCTCAATGTAGATATATTTAAGTCTACTTGATTTCACCATCATTAGTAAGCCAATCCTTCATAGGTCGCTCGTATTTACAACTTGGTCAAAATTACCGTTTTATCCTTGTAAATACATCTTGCTCCTTAAGCTCTCACTGATTCTCTATTGAACAATTGATTTATAGTCCAATAATAAACCATATCCCTCTCGGCCATGAGAGGGTGGTGCTCCTTTTTTCAAGACCGGGAATCAGTACTTAGGGGAATAACCTATCTACTAACCCTAAAATGGGTAGGAGGAAAATCTTGCAAGACTATGTCCCCACCTATCTCTCTAGTCTTATCCCCCAAAATGGGAGGATTTTTTAGCAGTGTTGTTAAAGTACTCTGATTTATGCAAATAAAAGGATAATCCCAAAAAAACAGAAGTTCACAGTTAGCTCAGGATTAAGATCGAGTTACCCTAGGCCATCGAATTGAAATAGTCAGTTTTAACAGTAAACAGTCATTATAAAGAAAAGTGACTATTTCATGGTCCGGTCTTATACAAAATTCTTTTCCATAAGATGCCCCACTCGCATGTCTCCACATGAACGATTTCAAGATCACATCGTTTATAATAGTATACAAAGTAGGTCACATCCATAGTGTCCTCAGGACAAAGTACCCAATTTCATCCATATACTTATAGACCTTTTTGGCTATATACTATAACTTGTTCCACTTTTATGTCTCTACATAAAGTTAAAATATTCATACTATAGCCATCGATTCGTTTATTAGATTTTATAATATAATGCAATTTCAATTTCAATAAAACTTTTATTGAATAAATTATTCAATAATACTTTTATTGATAAATAGATTATGTTTCCATGATTACGAACTGCGAGTTTTAAGACATTCCTAACAATTTCATGTTTGATTTTTCAAATGAAACGCTTAATAATTTTATCGAACATCAAATACAAAACACATTCAAAGAATTCAGAGCAAATTTGCACAGATATTATAAGAGTTGTAGTAACCCTGGGCAGGCACGTGTCAACCCACTTAGCCGGCTTAAGAATAGATTCAAAGATTGGCATTTTTTGTGTGACCATCTTGAGAGTGAAGAATTTTAGGTTATAATAATTAAGGACGTCTAGTTACATACTATCATGAACTTCATTTACTATTATGGAATATCTTTTCAATTTTTTTTTTTTTGTTTGAATGTAGAAAATTTCGCAGACGAATAGGAAGAATAGAGAGAAATTATCATTCGATCACGTAGGTGGTTGAAGTCGTTACTGCAAATTCAATCTAAGCTGCAGGAAAAACAAGGCCGACAAGTGGGATGAGTTGACCTATTCAAAGAAACGTAGTTTAAAAAGTGGCAAGTTTGTGAATCAGGCAGCTGAGGATGCACATGTAATCAATTTGTTTTATTTTCACTTTTTTTTAATTTGTAAGTTCAGTCACTTGTACTTACGCAACTTAATTAATATCAGCATAATCAAATGTTAAAATTTCAATCGAACCCCAATCCAAAAGGTTCCCAACCACTAACAGGGGGATGAAATTTATGAAATAGTTTAGGTCTAGGGTGGGGCCCTAAACCTAAGTCAATGAGGAGTAGCAGCTCTTCGAGTTCATCATCTACTCAAGAAATGCATGATAGGGAGGTGGGAGAACTAAAAGCCAATGTTGTACAGTCACAATCAAAGATTAAGGAACTTGAAGACGTTCAATGAAAGAGGATCATGCAAGATAGAAAGAAAAGACGAAAAATGATTGAAGAAAACGATCATAGAGAGAAGGATCATCGAATCAAGTATGGTTATTATCCTGCAGTTATAGTAGCAAAGTAGTTATGTCTTACTATTAGTTTTATGATAATGAATTGTTGGCTATCCTACAGTTATGGTAGCCAAACAACTGAATTGTTGTGTGTTTGTGGAGTTTTTGTGTGTGTTTGTGGAGGTTTATCATGAAGTTTAAATGTTGTGTGCGGTGGGTTGAGATTAGTAAAACTTGTTTTGGAGTTGAACTTGGAGTTTTTGTGTGATTGAGGAGGTTTATGAAGTTTGAATATTGTGTGGGGTGGGTTGAGATTAGTTAAACTTGTGTTGGAGTTCAACTTGTGGTGTTATTGTATGTTGTGGAGGTTTATGAAGTTTGAATGTTGTATGGGGTGGGTTGAGATTAGTTAAACTTGTTTTGGAGTTCAACTTGTGATGTTTTTGTGGAGGTTTATGAAGTTGGAATGTTGTGTGGGGTAGGTTGAGATTAGTTAAACTCGTTTTGGAGTTCAGCTTGTGGTGTTTTTGTGTGTTTGTGGAGGTTTATCATGAAGTTTGAATGTTATGAAGGTCGGTTGAGAGTTCTTTATACATTTAATCTTGGTATATATAATAATATGCTCCAATTAATGTAATTGTAGGTAAACTACTGTTTTAGCCAGATTTAAAATTAACCATCAAGGCCAAAATTCCACACACACCAAGACTACCTTACAAACCTTTATGTATTATTTTACTTCCTTATCAGAAAAGGGAGATTGAGTGAGGTAGGAGAAAGAAGTAGGAGAGAGATGTCGGCGAGATAGTTATTCAACGATCATGTGTACGATATGTGAAATAATAATCTTGAGTTAGCAAGATTCAATATATATACATACAACAAACCAATTCATTAGTAATTGAGCAGCAATATGAAATGTATTTTGGTGATATGTTTTACAGATTAAAGAGAATTAGAATTATTGCAGTTTTTGAAAAGAATACATGGACAATAATATATTATGCTCTAAAAATTGAGATAAAAATTGAGATTGTCTAGTTTATGTCATAAAAGATTTGAGAAAATAGGGGTATAGTTGAAAATTAATCAATAATAGCAAAGCATAAAACTAAAAAATAAAAAATGAAATAAAAAACAAACAGAAAAAAAAAATAGAATCAATCTCATTTACAAAAAATGCATAAGATACCCCAACTCAACTCAAAGTAGGGTTGGCTTCGCGTAATACGGGGGATGACTTTTGTCGTTCTACACCATCTTCAAAATAGGGTTTCACTCCTTGCCCATTTACCTTGAATGTATTTGTGCCATCCTCATGCGTCAACTCTACTGCTACTTTGGTATTCCCTGGGGTTTCCGTGTTGCTGGGCAAGACTTCAGGCTGCCGATTGTTCAACTCACTCGCAATCTGCCCCACTTGTATCTCTAGAGTTCTGATGGAAGACGCCTGACTTTTTAGCAATGCGTCGTTCTGGGCGATATACTCCTTTAAGAGGTTTTCAAGCGGAGATGTTGAACTTGACGCATGACCTCTTCTATTAAAGGTTTGTTGGTGCGGTTGCTGCGTTGACTTGAATCCAGGCAGCAGTCCTTGCCTCTGCTGTTGGTTTACCCTTGAGTGGTGTGGCTCCTGTTGATTACCTGCCCAAGAGAAATTTGGATGGTTCTTCCATCCGGGATTATATGTGTTTGAGAATGGGTTATTTTTAATAAAGCATATCGATTACGGATTTTGTGGGCAATCAGAGTAGGAATGGGGATTTCCACAGCCCACACAGCTAACCATGGGCTATACGAATGTTTCTACCTGATTTACCTTTTGCGGGTTTCATGCATTCCCTAGTGACATATTCTACAAAAGGTTTGTCATAGTAGCCATTTGTGCAAAGAACGTGGCTATTGCGTTAGAGTCAATAGAATTCACATTCTGATATCGCCTCTTTCTTTCTGCTCTTGCTCATAAGTGTCATCCACCCAATCTATGTTATGCTTGGCTATGCGGTCCAATATTTCCTTAGCTTCAGTATAAGATTTGTCCATGATACCGCCAGCTGCAGCTGCGTCGGCTGCCATTTGAGATGCTCTATTTAATCTGCCATAGAAAGTCTCCATCTGGATGGTTAACAGTAATCCATGATTGGGGCAATTCTTGACTAATCCTTTAAAATGCTCCCATGCGGCGCTCAAGGTTTCAAATTCTTCTTGCTCGAAGTTCATGATCTCCCTCCGCCTCTTTGCATTTGTGGTGGATGGGTAGTATTTCTGCATGAATTTCTCCACCAACTTTTCCCAGGTTGTGATCTCACCAGGCTCCAAAGAACTTACCCATTGCTTTGGATTGTCACGCAGATAATACGGGAATAAAGATAGCCTAATAGCTTCTGGGGTGATTCCAGGAATCACAAACAAGTTGCACGTCTCCAGGAAACGTTTAATGTGGGCGTGACGGTCTTCTCCTCGAGCACCCCCAAATTGTCCAGCTGTTTGGAGCATTTGTAACATCACAAATTTCATCTCAAATCTTGTCCCATCTGGCGTTGGATATATGATCCTTGGTGAGAAATCATACAACCCAAGAGACGTATACTTCCTCATGGGACGCGTACTACTGTTTGCCATTATGATAGGATTTTGTGTGGCGTGGATTAGCTGTTGAGCTAAGTTTTGATTCGCTTGTTCGTCCGCCATTTTTTGTTGCCTGGTTTGTTGTCCAAGTAGTTGTTGCCTTAACCTATGGCGACGATTAGATCGATTTCTTCGTCGGAAGGTCCTTTCAACTTTGAGGTCATATACAAGTTCAGGAGTGCTCTCCCTGCTTATAAACGTTTACAAGCTTCGGCTTAGCTCGTAATACTCCCTCAGCTGAAGTTTTCCTACAAAAGATACAAGCAAAATTTCTGGTTTGTTTTGTTGCTGAATCCCCGGCAACGGTGCCAAAAACTTATTCATTGATTTCATGATTCGAGCTTAGAAGTGTATTGTATAAAATAATTGGAAAAATAAGTATAAATATGAATGATGCGTTGATGTGTTTATGATGCATTAGTAACGCGTTGATGCGTTAGTGATGTGCAACAGGATGCATGACACTCCTCTATTGACGTTCAAGTTTTCCTAAATCAGATCTAAGTATAAATCCAACTTCGGTTCCTGGTAAGTCCAGAGTCAAACTCAGGGATTCAGATTAAAGCTAACGCAGACCTTGTGTTGTAACTGTTGTAGAGATATCCTAAGTGTATGTAGAAATGAGTTATTTACACTAAGATGCTGTGTGTGTGTGCAAGAAGATACAAAAGGGTCGAGTAAAGAATGATGGATCGTGTGAAAATGGAGTTTAATGCAAATGATATGCGTCGATCTAAGTTGGATGTACACAAACAAGAATATGAATCGAATGAGATGATTTGTTTATCTCCGTTTATGCGTTAGACTTTATTCCACACTTCTCAATACGAATATCATACAATACCTATCTCTAGGATGTATGCGTCAAACACAAGATGTAATAAAACACAAGTGCGTCTATCTCTAGATGTACTAAGCGTTTCTAACTTGATGTTGGCTTACTTATTCTCTCGAATAGTTTAAGCTAAAGATGCTTTCACCAATTGATTTAGTTGGCTTAAGCGTTCGGAATGGAATTTTGCATGAAGTTATAGATGCATCCAACATAAACAAGAAATAAACAGTGGCAAAGTATGATAGATCAAATATGAGAATTTATAAAGAAATTGATTGTCTTTAGAAAACCAATACTTAATCAAATGAGAAGATGAAAGCGATAAGTAGGATGAAATGAAAGGAGTCAAGCCGCAGAGTACAATCTCTTGTCCTCTTTGGCTCAATACTAGTCGTGTACAAACAATTGTGGAAGAATTGGAAGAAATGTCTCTCTCGAGCTCAGCTTCCTCCGCTCCTTGATCGGCGATGGTGGTGGTTCTCTTCCCTCTTGTTCTTCTCGGCACCACAGCACAGCTTTAAAGATCTAAGATTCTAAACTAAGCTCCGACTATCTAACTGAGACTGAGAATGAGACTTCTCGAACTCAGAACTGTTTCATCTGATGGGATTTCTTCTATTTATAGGCGTCAGTCTTCTCCAACTTGATGATGGGCAGCATTAAATTCCATATCCTGGTCAGCCGCCTGACACTCAGATGTTGTTCAGACGCTGCTTACTGCAGGTGCCCATACTTGTAAGTGGTGATTTGACACAAACAACCTGAATCAATGAATCTTCCTTGCGTTGAATCCCTTCGACGCATGCCCCATGCGTTAGACTTTACCTGCGACACTTTTCTTAATCATGCGTTAGCCTTTTATTGAGATCCTACAATATCATGCGTTAGTGCTGCAGTATTTTAGCAATAAACATTCTTTTGCATGAGTTTGATAGTGTTCAAGTAATTCCATGCGTTTTCTCTAAAAATTATGAGATTTTATCATTAAAAACCCTAATTGTTCCAACTTTTGAGCCACAATAACTTGTATTTCTACAAGTTATCAGTAACTAAACCCAAGTTCACTGATTCTAAGTGTAATTCTTCCTTTCAGGATCTACATACTTCCCCCATTACCCTAGTAAGATGGAGAATATTCAAGAGCTATTTAAAATCATAACAAGTATTACCGAGTCTCAAAGACAATTATTCTTCACGTTGGCAACACTGCTTAACAATAATAGAAGGATAGAACAACACCCAGTGAATGTTAGACACTACATTCGACAATTGACGTTCTTTTGCTTCATTTTCGAGAATGACTTGGCGTGTCGTGATAGTACTCGGATTAATAGAAGGATGTTTATGATTTTATGAAACATGATTAGAATTATGAGATGTTTTGAGCTAGTAGATGTGTTAGTATTGAAGAGATGGTGGTAATGTTCCTACACATTATTGCTCATGATGTGAACAATAGAGTAGTACGCACACAATTTTCGAGATCTGGCGAGAAGGTTTCGAGATATTTCAATGCAGTTCTTATAACAGTAATACAACTATGCACGGTGTTGTTGAAAAGCCCCGAACCAGTTATAAGTGCATGTACCAGTGGACGATGGAAATGGTTTAAGGTAGAAAAAAATTCCAGTATTATTGTATTAATGCATCCGGAATAAATTGTGACATCTTCTCGAATTATCATGATTAAAAAATTTGAGTGTCTGTGAGTACAGTACGTACATGAAAGTGAATGTGAGTGTCATAGATCGACCATGATCTAGGATGAGGAAGGGAGAAATTGCCACAACTGTTCTTGCGGTATGTGACCAAAATGGAGAATTCATCTTCGTTATGCCAGGCTGGGAGGGCTCGGTCGTCGACTCTAGGGTCCTAAGGGATGTAGTTACACGACCACACAGATTGAGGGTTCCAAAGGGTATAAAAATCACTCATGTACATAAGCAACCTTCAGTTACTCCATTAATAGACATGTATTATAATTCCAAAAATGGTACAGGGCACTACTACCTATGCAATGCTGGCTACCCTAATGCTGAAGAATTTTTGGCTTCGTATAGAGGGGAACGTTACCATCTCTCATACCAACGTGGCACGGGCAACACACTGACAACACCGAGAGAATTTTTCAACATGAAGCATTAATCAGCAAGAAATATTATCGAGCAAGCATTGGACTTTTGAAGGGCCGATGGACAATTCTTAGGGGCAAATCCTTCTACTCGATACAGGTCCAATGTCGAATGATAACCACGTGTTGCCTGATTCACAACTTAATCACAAGGGAGATGGGGATTAGTGCTTCTACCCTATACAGATCCAAGAATTCTACTTCTATTGTTACGGAGGGAAAGAATATTAAATTTATTGAGACCTCGAACGAATGGACCAAATTTAGAGATGATTTGGCTGTCGAAATATTTTTTCGATGGCAAATATCATGATTAAGTTTTTTGAAGAAAGACATATTTGAACATCTTATCTATTTATTGAATAATATTCCCATGCTTCAATTATGTCGTGAACATATTTAATTTGACTATTTCAATCCACAGTTTTAGTTTTTTTATTTTATAACATGTCGCACGAAGCTGTTTAATTTTCAATAATGTCTTTACGATGTATGCATGGATGAATTAGAATGGTAGGCAATGGAAAAAGATCGAAACACATGTGGACAAAAGCCGAGGATGCTAGGTTGGTGAATGCCCTAACCTCTTTGGTGGAGTCCAATTGGAAGTCTAACAATGGTACCTTCCGACCGGGACATCTACAACACTTGGAGCAAATAATGGAGGAGGAGTTTCCCGAGTGTGGCCTTAACCAGAATACCATCGAATGCAAGATTAAAAGTCTAAAGAAACAATATTCGGTATTAATGGAGAAGTTAAATAAATCAAGGCTTGGATGGAACGAGGAGTTTAAGTGCGTTCAGGTGGACAGGGAGATCTTCGACGTCTAGGTTCGAGTAAGTTTTTTAAAATATTAAACAATGTACACCGAACCTATTTTTGTATAGTTTCTAATATTACTTCCATATACGAATGTAGAGTCATCCTAACGTGAAGGGATTTTGGAACAAGCCATTCCCCTATTACGAAGAACTATCAAGTGTATTTGGGAAGGATAGGGCAACCGGGAACTATTGCAAGCCACCAGTGGTGATGGCGTCAAATTTGTTCTGGAAAATGGAAAACGAGATTCGGCTAGGGTCACAAGAATACCCTACCCCTGATAATGAATAAACCCAACTACCTGAGGATGCAATGGAAGAAGATCAAAGAGATATGTCACAGGGAGAGCAGGTGTACCAGATATTTCCACCAGTATAGCAAGTGTATCAGTGGAGCCATTTAGATGAAGTGAGAGGAAATGACTCACATTCCATAATGAAATGATTGACATCATGTAAGCTACAGTACTATACACGCCTACTTGCTCAATCCACTAGACTGACCACCTAATATTTCAACCCTAAAAAAACATATATTTTGTGATTTTTTTTTTTTTTGAAACGGCCACATGTTCACGGTTGATATTATTTTTGTGATCTTCAGAACAATGTTACTATACTACACTATCACATTTTCACCATCATTAGCAAATGGAAGGTAATTATTCTATGTACAATTTCAGTTTCAGATATACAATCCATATTATATAAACATAAATTGTTAAGTTATCTAGTTATTCAACGTTCATGTGTACGATATGTGAAATAATAATCTTGAGTTAGCACGATTCAATATATATACATACAATAAACCAATTCATTAGTAATTGAGCAGCAATATGAAATGTATCTTGGTGATATGTTTTACAGATTGAAGAGAATTAGAATTATTATAGTTTTTTAAAAGAATACATGGAAAATAATATATTATGCTCTAAAAATTGAGATAAAAATTGAGATTGTCCAATTTATGTCATAAAAGATTTGAGAAAATAGGGGTATAGTTGAAAATTAATCAATAATAACAAAGCATAAAACTAAAAAATGAAAAATGAAATAAAAAAAAAACAGAAAAAAAAAAAAAAGAATCAATCTCATTTACAAAAAAATGCATCAGATACCTCAACTCAACTCAACTCAACTCACCTCAGCATTTAAACATAGACTTTCAAACTCAACTCAACTCTACACGCCAAACATATACAATAATTACCAACTTAACTTAACTTTACACAACAAACATAGACAATTTAACTCTCCAGATAATAATTACCAACTCAACTTTCTGCTTTTATCATGCACCAAACGCCCCCTAAGTGAGTGGGCAAGGTGATGATTTATTGAAAAATCCACTAAAAACCCAAAATTGGGATAAATCCCCTAAATGCATTTCAATGTTTTAATTTAATTTAATTTAATTTAATTTAAGAATAAATTAAATCTTAATTCAATTTCTATAAACTGAATTCAAAAATGAAAAAAATTATTGAATTATAATTGATTAATTAAACAAAATTAATTAATTAATTAATTAATAATTTAATATTAAATATTAAATTAATAAAAGACTAATTTAAACATGAATCCCTATTCATGTAAACAATATTTAAATCAATATTTAAATATTTTATACTCTCCAATTTACGTTTAATTTCGAAAAATTTAAACGTTAATTATATTGCATATAATTATCCAAACCCTAAAAATTGAAATTTGAATATTTCAAATTCCTAACCCTAATTTTGTATTTGAACACTTCAAATTTGCTCAATATTCTAATCCAAGGTTTAATCTTTTACGAGCAAGTAGAGGGACTTTATGGACCTATAGATCATGAGCTCCAATGATTTGAGATTAAATGGCTAAACTCTTTAAACCGAATTAATCAATATTTGTTAACTACTGAGACATACCAATATAGCTCGATAGTTGTACTCTCCACAATGTAGATATATTTCTATCTAGTTGATTTCACTATAATCAATAAGTCGATCCTTCATAGGTCGTTCGTATTTACAGCTTGGTCAAAATTACCGTTTTATCCTTGTAAATACATCTTGCTCCTTAAGCTCCCACTGATCCTCTATTGAACAATTGGTTTATAGTTCAATAATAAACTATGTCCCTCTCGGCCATGAGAGGGCGGTGCTCCTTTGTTCAAGACCAGAAATTAATACTTAGGGGAACAACCTATCTGCTAACCTTAAAATTGGTAGGAGTGAAATCTTGCAAGACTATCTCTCCAGTCTTATCCCCAAAATGGGAGGCTTGTTGAGCAGTATTGTTGAACTACTCTCACTTATGTCAATAAAAGGATAATCCCAAACAAATAGGAGCTCACAGTTAGCTCAGGATTAAGATCAAGTTACCCTAGGTCATCGAATTGAAATAGTCAGTTTTAATAGTAAATAGTCGTTATAAAGAAAAGTGATTATATCATGGTCCAATCTTATGCAAAACTCTTTTCAATAAGATGCCCCCACTCACATGTCTCCGCATGAACGATTTCGAGATCACATCATTTATAATAGTATACAAAGTAGGTCGCATCCATAGTATCCTCAAAACGAGGTACTCAATCTCATCCTTATACTTATAGACCTTTTTGGCTATATACTATAACTTGATCCTCTTTTATGTCTCTACATAAAGTTACAATATTCATACTATAGCCATGGATTCGTTTATTGGATTTTATAACATGATGCAATTTCAATTTCTATAACACTTTTATTGAATAAATTATTCAATAATACTTTTATTGATAAATAGAATATGTTTCCATGATTACGAACTGCGAGTTTTAGGACATTCCTAACAATTTCATGCTTGATTTCTCAAATCAAACGCTTAATAATTTTATCGAACATCAAATGCAGAACTCATACAAAGAATTCAAAGCAGATTTGCTTAGATATTACAAAAGTTGCAGCAACCCTGAGCAGGCACGTGCCAACCCACTTAGCCGGCTTAAGAATAGATTCAAAGATTGACATTTTTTGTGTGACTATCTTGAGAGTGAAGAATTCTAGGTTATAATAATTAAGGACGTCTAGTTACATACTATCATGAACTTCATTTACTATTATGGAATATCTTTTCAATTTTTTTGTTTGAATGTAGAAAATTTTAGAGATGAATAGGAAGAATAGAGAGAAGTGGGATGTGTTGACCTATTCAAAGAAACGTAGTTTAAAAAGTGGCAAGTTTGTGAATCAGGCAGCTGAGGATGCACATGTAATCAATTTGTTTTATTTTCATTTTGTTTTAATTTGTAAGTTCAGTCACTTGTACTTACGCAACTTAATTAATATGTGCAGAATCAAATGTTAGAATTACAATCAAACCCCACTCCAAAAGGTTCCCAACCACTAACAGGGGATGAAATTTGTGAGATAGTTTTGGGTAGACGACCCAACCACATAAAAGGTCTAGGGTGGGGCCCTAAACCTAAGTCAACGAGGATTAGCAGTTCTTGAAGTTCATCATCTACTCAAGAAATGCATGATAGGGAGGTGAGAGAACTAAAAGCCAATGTTGTACACTCACAATAAAAAATTAAGGAACTTGAAGACGTTCAATGAAAGAGGATCATGCAAGACAGAAAGAAGAACTAAAAAAAAACAATTGAAGAAAACGATCATAGAGAGAAGGTCCATCGAATCAGGTATGATTATTACTTCATATTTAATTAGCTAATATGTTATTATCCTACAGTTATGGTAACAAAGTAGTTATGTCTTACTATTAGTTTTAGGGCAATGAATTGTTGGCTATCCTACAGTTATGGTAGCCAAACAACTGGATTTTCGTGTCTTTGTGGAGTTTTTGTGTGTGTTTGTGGAGGTTTATCATGAAGCTTGAATATTGTGTGGGGTGGGTTGAGATTAGTTAAACTTGTTTTGGAGTTCAACTTGTGGTGTTTTTGTGGAGGTTTATGAAGTTTGAATGTTGTATGGGGTGGGTTGAGATTAGTTAAACTTGTTTTGGAGTTCAACTTGTGGTGTTTTTGTGGAGGTTTATGAAGTTTGAATGTTGTGTGGGGTGGGTTGAGATTAGTTAAACTTGTTTTGGAGTTCAACACATATGCCTATAATCAGACACTGCTAATTTTTAACAGTGGTCAGACAAAGATGCCTATAATCAGACACTGCTGAAGCTAGGGGGTCTGTTCAAGAAGAATTATGAAGGGATCCGTACTTACCAAGTGGAGAGGGACAGTAAACTCATAATGTTTGTAAAATCATAATGTTTGTATTACTTCTAATTTGTGTTTTCAAAGCCTAAATGATTGTGCGGCCTTTTAAATTATAATTTTATAGCAGAATTTGCGGATTAAATATAATAGATTTACAATCCATACATGAATAATATGTCATAGCCACAACGTTTGATGATGATGTGTCATGTTATACTTTTTGACTGAAAAACTGGATTCGGTAATGGAATTTTAAAAAAAAAAACAGACAATAATTGATAAAACGGACAGATTTTGGGCTTCAATATCGGTTTAAAGGACTTCATTTGATTCTTGAGCTTCAGTTGCAACCAAAATTAAAGGGCTTTAATGTCGATTGTAAATTTCATTAAAGGGCTTTAATGTCGGTTGCAACCGACAATAAAGACAGTGTTATTAAAGCCCTTTAATGTCGGTTTGAAACCGACATTAAAGACAACTAAAGTTAAAGGGTTTTAATAAAACTATCTTTAATGTCGGTTGTTAATCGACATTAAAGCCCTTTAATGTCGGTTTAGCCCGAATTTCTTCTAGTGGCAGGTGTTGTTTTTCCAATTTCTGCTACTGACCTTGTTTGCTTGAATCTTCAATTACAATCTATTTTCAACTCTATTGACTCTAATAAAATTACAGACCCTTAATCATACATTAAGACTCATCAACCAAGAGCCAATTACAAATTTAACAACTGAATCAAAGAGAATTGTAATGTCAATGTTGAATTAAAAACCATATCAATCACTAAACATGCATTGCTAGAAATTCACCCACCAAACTCAAATTAACGATAATAGAGTGCTTAAATCATGCGCTGATCTCAATTGATAGAGTAAATATGCAAAATGTAGAAGCTAACATAATTATTAAGCACTCTAATTGCATTTAATTTGAGTTCAAAGTATGCTAAAAAACAGTTTTTCTGAAACAAGGGTTTCTAGAATATAGACCTTTGTAGATTCCCTCCTTATCCTTGCTCTCTACATGAAATTGGATCTCCAAATCACTAGTAGACCACTAAGAGAATCTTCTCTACTATCCTCAGCCTTGGATTGAGTGGTAGAAACTCAAAATTATGAGGAATTGCATAGGGATTGGAGAGGGTTTGAGAGAATTTAAAAAATTCTCATAATTTTCCAATAATTCATCATACGTCTCTCCAGTTTCTAAAATTGAAGTATTTAACAAGTTCAAGCATGCAAGCACTTAGACTTTCAGCTAATTGACACTTCAATTAGCACTAAGTGAGTATGCAAGGTGTTGATTTGTGGAAAAATCCTCTAAAAAACCAAAATTGGGATAAATCCACTAAATACATTTCAATTTTTTTAATTAATTTAATTTAATTTAATTTAAGAATAAATTAAATCTTAATTCAATTTCTATAAATTGAATTTGAAAATGAAAATTTGATTTAATTTTAATTAATTAAACAAATTTAATTAATAAAATAATTAATAATTTAATATCAAATATTAAATTAATAAAACACCTAATTTAAACATGAATCCTTGTTCATATAAACAATATTTAAATCAATATTTAAATATTTTAAACTCTCCAATTTACGTTTAATTCTGATAAATTTAAATGTTAATTATATTAAATATAATTAACCAAATCCTAAAAATTAAAATTTGAACATTTCAAATTTAAACACTTCAAATTCGCTCAATATTCTAATCCAAGGTTTAATCTTTTATGAGCTACTAGGGGGACTTTATGGACCTACGGATCATGAGTTCTGACGATTTAAGATTAATTGGCTAAACTTTTTAAATCGAATTAATTAATATTCGTTAACTACCGAGACATACCACTATAGCTCGATAGTTGCACTTTCCTCATTCAAGATATATTTTTGTCTACTTGATTTAATCATTATCAATAAGTCGATTCTTCACAGGTCGTTCGTATTTACAACTAGGTCAAAATTATCGTTTTACCCCTATAAATACATCTTGCTCCTTAAGCTCTCACTAATCCTCTATTGAACAATTGGTTTATAGTCCAACTAATAAACCATGTCCCTCCCGGCCATGAAAGGGCGGACGTTCTTTGTATACATGTCCTAACATATGTTATGCAGTTGGAATTGTCAGCAGATATCAGTCCAATCCTAGATATGATCACTAGACCGCCGTTAAAAACATCCTCAAGTATCTTCGAAGAGCGAGGGACTATATGTTTGTGTATGGTGTAAAGGATCTGATTCTTACTGGATACACTAATTCTGACTTCCAGACCGATATCGATTCAAGAAAATCAACTTCGGGGTCAATATTCACTCTGAATGATGGAGCTTTAGTTTGGAGGAGCATAAAGCAAAGTTGTATTGCTGACTCCACCATGGAATCAGAATATGTAGTTGCTTGTGAAGCAGCCAAAGAAACAGTATGGCTCATAAAGTTTCTATCTGATTTGGAAGTTGTTCCAAATATGCACTTGCCAATCACCCTGTATTGTGATAAAAGTGGAGCAGTTACTAACTCAAATGAACCCAAAAGCCACAAAAGAGGAAAGCACATTGAGCGAAAATACCATCTCATCAGGGAGATGGTACACAGAGGAGACGTGATAGTCATGAAAATAGCCTCTGAAGATAATCATGCTGGTCCATTTACGAAGGCCCTCCGGGCTAAAATGTTTGAGGGTCACCTAGTAGGATTTGGACTATGAGTTTCATAAATCTAGGGCAAGTAAGAGAATGTTAAGGGTATATAGATGCCCTAATTTATTGTATTCTCTCAATACTCAACATTGTATATATATGTATATATGTAAATCCACTAGAGTTTAGTCCAAGTGGGAGTTTGTTAGGTTATATGTCCTAAAACTTGCGGTTTATAATGTTAAACATTTTCTATTATCAATGAAGATTCTATTGATATTTATTCAATAAAACTGTTGTTGAATAGGTAAGTTGTACTTGTGTAGACTAAATCCAATAAAATAGAAGATCCATGGCTATTACATGAATACTTGAACTTTATGTGGAGACATAAAGATGGATCAAGTTCGAGTAAATAGCCAAAACAGTCTATAGTATATGAATAAAGTTGGGTACTTCATTATTGTAACACTATCAGATGCGGCCCACTTTGTATATAGTACAAACGATGTGATCCTAAGTCGTTTATGTAGAGACATGCAAGTAGGGGCGTCCTATGCAATGAGTTTGTATAAGACTAGGACCAAGAAATAAGACACTCTTACTTTATAATGCTTTTTACTGCTTAAGACTGACCATTTCAAATCAATGACTTGGGTAACTTGACCTAAATCCTGACCTAACTACGAACTCCTATTTATTCGGGATTATCCTTAGATTTGTATAGGTGAGGGTTAGCTCAACAGAAGAGGCTCAATAAGCCTACTATTTTAGGGGTAAGACCAGGTAGATAGCTGAGGACATATGGTGCAAGACGGAATTCACTCCTACCCGATTGAGAGAGATTAGAGAGGTTGTTCTGTTAAGTACTGATTCTATGTTTTGAACAAGGGCCCCACCCTCTCATTGGCCTGAGAAGGACTCGGTTTAGTGATTAGATCACAAACCAATTGTTCATTAGAGGATTAGTGAGACCTAAGGAACAAGATGTAATTTCGAGGGTAAAACAACTTTAGACCTAGTCGTTGTTATGAACAACCTATGAAGGGTCGACTTACTGATTATGGTTAAATTAGGTGGATAGAAACATATCTACAGTGAGGAGAGTGTAACTACTGAGCTATACTGGTGTGCCTCAGTAGTTAACAAATATTGATTAATTTGGTTTAAAGATTTTAACTAGTTAATCTCAAATTGTCGGATCTCATGATCTGTAGGTCCATAAGGTCCCTCTACTAGCTCGTAAAAGATTAAATCTTGGATTAGAATATCGAGTGAATTTGAAGTGTTCAAATTCAGTTTAGGGTTTCAATTTGAAGTGTTCAAATTTCAATTTAAAGTTTGAATATTGAAGTGTTCAATTTCAATTTATGGTTTGCACATTCATATTTGATATAATTAAACGTTTAATTTTGTTGAAAATTAAACCTAATTGGAGAGTTCAACATATTTAAATATTGATTAAATGAATAGGGATTCATGTTTCAACTAGGTGTTTTATTAATTTAATATGAATTTCAAATTTCAATTATAGAAATTGATTTTTTTTTGTTTAATTTAATTAAGTTACAATTAAATTAAATTAAGTTTGAAACTGGGTTGTAGTGGATTTATGCAAGTTTTAGACTTTTTAGTGGATTTTTCCCTAAATCAACACCTAGCCTACTTACTCTAATGCCATTTCAAATGTCATATGGCTGAAAGAATTAGTGCTTGCATGTTTATGTTGAGTAAGTACTTCAATTTCTGAAATTGAAGTCGATGAAATTATGAAATTTTGGAAATTTCTTAAAAAATTTCTTTGAGCTCTCAAACCCTCTCGAAAACTACTTCCAATTTCCTTTCAATTCAGAGTTCCACAACTCGAATCCAAGGTTTAGAATAGTAGGGAAGATTCTCTTTGCGAGCTACTGTAAATTTGAAGGTCAAATTCATGGAAGAGTAGAAGGATTAAGGTGGAATTCTTCAAAGGTAATGAACTGAAACCCTTGTTTGTGAAAAATTGTTTTTAAGCAGGCTTGTAACTTAAATTAAGTGTAACTAGAGTGCTTAATGATTTTGTTTTCTTCCACTTTATGCATGTTTACTCCATCAAGCAGGCACAACATAGGAATCTCACGGTTCAAACTAATGGAAGAGATTGTAGGATATGTTGACACATTTCCTTCACCCACTTACCACGAACTACTTCTCACCTTGCTATTGACCCATGCAAACACTTTCCGAGTGGAGGTCACTCTCAGGGTGACTCGAAGCCTAGCATGAATCTCATGGTGTGAACTCTTAGGGACGTGAGAGCTAAGAACAACATATCGTATATGTTATTAATCTCCCATTGAAGTGTTCTAAATGTTTTGGTATATATTTTTACTTAGGCATATTTCAGCCAATAAACACCCTAAGTTTATGTGTTTATCTAAGTATAACATTTATATTTGGATTTAACCTACGATGTCTAAGTGATAAAACCATTTTATTATCTTACACCATTCACGTATGCTCATAAAACCAGTTAACAACGCTCAACAATTCGACTAAAATCCCAAGTAGGAGGTGTTACATTGACCGTCAACTTAAGTACCTCCAGACTTAGACAGGATTGTAGACCAATTGAGTTTGTAACCATGTTTTATAAGATAACGACCTATTTTAACTATTAAAACAAGTTGTTGTTAAAACTAAGTGAGCATGTATTTTATCTTTGTTATAGATTTTAAATGTCTAATTCATTTTATAACTCTTATAAAACCATAGACAGGCTATAATATATGCTTAAGCATATTAATATAACAATTATAACAATCATATTAATCTTATGAAACCCTACTCATGCATACTATATATATTATAACCAATTTATAAAATATATCAATGCAAGAAATATGCTTTCCTATGGAGGGATTTTAAATCTACATGGCATACAATATGCACATACATGCTGAATTTAAATATAACATACATCGTATGCATAAAATATTTAAACAATACTGATATGGACCAACTTTGGCATCTTCAAAAAGCAAAAAACTAATTTATTACAAAAAAACAAAAGACAAAAAAAAAAACTTGAGAAAGCCTCTAGACTGTTCGAACCGACCCGAAGACCCTCTAAGGCTTCAAAAATGGCTGAACCAGTCCAAGGAAGCCAAAACCGGTCGAACCAGCCATCTCCTACGAATCGATCATCGTGCTTGTGTGTTTCTGAGCTGGGATGAGTAGTGTTGCAACGCTCCATCCCAGTGTTGCAATGCCTCGGGCTCAGGATGAACAACGTTGTGACGCTCTAAGAACATGTCACGACACTGCGAAGGTAGTGGCTATTTTTCCAGTTTATGCTACTAACCTTGCTTGCTTGAATCTTCAATTATAGCCTATTTTTAACTCTATTGACTCCAATAAAATTACAGACTCTTAATCATACATTAAGGCTCATCAACCAAGAGCCAATTATAAATTTAACAACTGGATCAAAGAGAATTCTAATGCCAAAGTTGAATTAAAAACCATATCAATCACAAAAAATGCATTGCTAGAATTTCACCCACCAAACTCAAATTAACGTTAATTGGTTGCTTAAATCATACTCTGATACCAATTGATAGAGTAAAGATGCAAAATCTAGAAGCTAATAGAATCATTAAGTACTATAATTACACTTTTGAGTTCAAAGCATGCTAAAAAACAGGTTTTCTGAAACAAGGGTTTTTAGAATGTATACCTTTATAGATTCCTTCTTGATCCTTGCTCTCTACACAAAATTGGATCTCCAAATCATCAATAGACCACCAAGAGGATCTTCTCTACTATCCTTAGCCTTGGATTGAGTGGTAGAAACTCAAAATTAGGAGGAATTGGATAAGGAATTGGAGAGAGTTTGAGAGAATTTAAAAAATTCTCAGAATTTTCCAATAATTCAACATGCCTCTCTCCAATCTCTGAAATTGAAGTATTTAACAAGTTCAAGCATGTAATCACTTAAAATTTCAGCTAATTGACACTTCAATTAGCACTAAATGAGTGGGCAAGATGTTGATTTGTGAAAAAATCCACTAAAAACAAAAATTGGGATAAATCCACTAAATGCATTTCAATTTTTAAAATTAATTTAATTTAATTTAAGAATAAATTAAATCTTAATTCGATTTTTGTAAATTGAATTTAAAAATGAAAAATTGATTTAATTTTAGTTGATTAATTAAATAAATTTAATTAATTAATTAAATAATAATTTAATATCAAATATTAAATTAATAAAACACATAATTTAAACATGAATCCCTATTCATGTAAACAATATTTAAATCAGTACTTAAATATTTTAAACTCTCCAATTTACGTTTAATTTCGAAAAATTTAAATGTTAATTATATTGAATATAATTATCTAAACCCTAAAAATTGAAAATTTAACATTTCAAATTCCAAACCCTAGTTTCAAATTTGAACAATTCAAATTTGCTCAATATTCTAATTCAACGTTTAATCTTTTACGAGCTAGTAGAGGGACATTATAGACCTATAGATCATGAGCTCTAACGATTTGATATTAATTGGCTAAACTCTTTAAACCGAATTAATCAATATTCGTTAACTACCGAGACATACCACCTTAGCTCGATAGTTGCACTCTCCTCACTGCAGAAATATTTCTGTCCACTTGATTTAACCATAATCAGTAAGTCGATCCTTCACAGGTCGTTCGTATTTACAGCTAGGTCAAAATTACCGTTTTACCCCTGTAAAGACATATTACTCCTTAAGCTCCCACTGATCCTCTATTGAACAATTGGTTTATAGTCCAACTAATAAACCAAGTCCTTTTCGACTATGAGAGGGTAGAGCTTTTTTGTTCTAGATCAGGAATCAGTACTTAAGGGAACAACCTATCTGCTAACCTTAAAATGGGTGGGAGTGAGTTGCATCTTGCAAGACTATGTCTCCAGTTATCTATCGTGTCTTATCCCCAAAATGGGAGGCTTGTTGAGTAGTGCTATTGAACTACTCTCACCTATGCAGATCAAAGGATAATTCCAAATAAACAAGAGTTCATAGTTAGCTCAGGATTAAGATCGAGTTACTTTAGGTCATCGAATTGAAATAGTTAGTTTTAACAGTAAACGGTCGTTATAAAAAAAAGTGACTATTTCATGGTCCGGTCCTATGCAAAACTCTTTTGTATAGGATGCCTCCACTCGCATGTTTCCACATGAAGATTTGGGATCACATCGTTTGTAACTGTATACAAAATAGATCATATTCATAGTATCCCCAGGACAAGGCATCCAATCTCATCCATATACTTATAGACCTTTTTGGCTATATACTATAACTTGATCCTCTTTTATGTCTCTACATAAAGTTACAATATTCATAATATAGCCTTGGATTAATTTATTGGATTTTATAACAAAATTCCATTTCAATTTCAATAACACTTTTGTTGAATAAATTATTCAATAATACTTTTATTGATGAACAGAATATGTTTCCATGATTACGAACTGCGAGTTTTAAGACATTCCCAATAATTTCTTGCTTTATTTCTCAAATCAAATGCTTAATAATTTTATCAAACATTAAATACAGAACTCATTCAAAGAATTCAAAGCAGATTTGCACAGATATTACAAAAGTTGTGGCAACCCTGAGCAAGCACGTGCCAACCCACTTAGCTAGCCTAAGAATAAATTCAAAGATTGGCATTTTTTGTGTGACCATCTTGAGAGTGAAGAACTTCAGGTTATAATAATTAGGGATATTTCTTTACATACTATGATGAACTCCATTTACTATTATGGAATATCTTTTTAATTTTTTTTAATGTAGAAAATTTCGTAGATGAATAGGAAGAATAGAGAGAAATTTCCATTCGATCACGTACGTGATCGAAGTCATTCCTGCAACTTCAATCTGAGCTATAGGAAAAACAAGGCCAAGAAGTGGGATGTGTCGACCTATTCAAAGAAACGTAGTTTAAAAAGTGGCAAGTTTGCGAATCAGGCAGCTGAGGATGCACATGTAATCAATTTATTTTATTTTCATTTTGTTTTAATTTGTAAGTTCAGTAACTTGTACTTATGCAACTTCATTAATATGTGCAGAATCAAATGTAAAAGGTTCCCAACCACTAACAGGGGATGAAATTTATGAAACGGTTTTGGGTAGACGACTCGGTCACGTAAAAGGTCTAGGGTGGAGCCCTAAACCTAAGTCAACGAGGAGTAACAGCTCTTCGAGTTCATCATCTACTTAAGAAATGCATGATAGGGAGGTGAGAGAACTGAAAGCCAATGTTGTACAGTCATAATAAAAAATTAAGGAACTTGAAGACGTTCAATGAAAGAGGATCATGCAAGACAGAAAGAAGAACTAAAAAAAAAAACAATTGAAGAAAACGATCATAGAGAGAAGGTCCATCGAATCAGGTATGATTATTACTTCATATTTAATTAGCTAATATGTTATTATCCTACAGTTATGGTAGCAAAGTAGCTATGTCTTACTATCAGTTTTAGGATAATGAATTGTTGTCTATCCTGCAGTTATGATAGTCAAACAATTGGATTTTCGTGTCTTTGTGGAGTTTTTGTGTGTGTTTGTGGAGGTTTATCATGAAGCTTGAATATTGTGTGGGGTGGGTTGAGATTAGTTAAACTTGTTTTGGAGTTCAACTTGTGGTGTTTTTGTGGAGGTTTATGAAGTTTGAATGTTGTATGGGGTGGGTTGAGATTAGTTAAACTTGTTTTGGAGTTCAACTTGTGGTGTTTTTGTGGAGGTTTATGAAGTTTGAATGTTGTGTGGGGTGGGTTGAGATTAGTTAAACTTGTTTTGGAGTTCAGCTTGTGGTGTTTTTGTGTGTTTGTGGAGGTTTATCATGAAATTTGAATGTTATGAGGGTCGGTTGAGAGTTCTTTATACATTTAATCTTGATATATATAATAATATGCTCCAATTAATTTAATTGTAGGTAAACTACTGTTTTAGCAAGATTTAAAATTAACCATCAAGGCCAAAATTCCACACACGAAGACTACCTTACAAACCTTTATGTATTATTTTACTTCCTTATCAGAAAAGGGAGAAAATGGAGTTAGAATAATAGAGGAAGAAACAAAGAATAACACTACATCTCAAATTACACAAGAAAAATCCTCGATTGGCAAACATAAGAGAAGCGAAAATGAAAACCCCAGCTGAAAAGGACGAAAATGGGGTTACAATTACAGGAGGAGGAAGGGAAAGAAGGAGAGAGATTTGTTGAGTGAGGTAGGAGAAAGAAGTAGGAGAGAGATGCCGGCGAGATAGATGGAAGATCTCATCTTTTGGTTTGACGCAAATGACCAAGTTTTTTTATAAAAAGAAAAAAGTAAGTCTGGAAATTAACAAAACACTTTTGTAAACAAATTCTGTCCCAATTTAAAATAGGTCAACAACCTATTAAACAAAAAAAAAAATTAAAAAGAAGAAGAAAACATACATTGTACACCAAGAAGTTAAAAGTACTAAGAAACTTTCCATATGAATATAAACAAATAAGACTTCAATTACCATCTTACACGTCGATGGTTAGAATTCTACCTCACATTCGTTGAACTAAAAAAAAAAATTATTAAAAAAAGCAAAAAAAATATATATCCTCTAAAGTACAAATTAAATAAGGCAATGCAATTCAGGAAAAATAGCATGGATGAGCCAATGTGCCATGAACTTATAAGCCTTCTGTGTCAAGTGGACTCCATCCCAACTAATATGCTCATTAGGATTTTGACAAACTTCAACTCCAGGAAGCCCACACATTTTCATAAGGTTAAAGTTGTAATTTCCTCCAACCCCACAACATGATTTTTGCAAAGAACCTTCATCAAATCCTGCTCATAGAAAATAGGGTTTAGAGAATTCAAAACATACAAATTTGAGAAACGTTTCAATCAACATCTAACTATATCAAGATTTTGTGTGATGTGAAAAACATACCTAGTACAAAAGCATGACGAAGAATCCAAAGGAATGCATTATAGTAATCACCATAAACGATAACGGTATGTGGATTCTCTTTCTTCAATACTTCAATCGCTTCTTTGACTTGATCATTGTGATAGCTGGCAAAACCATTCAAATCCTTTAAACAGTGGAGTTCATCATACGCACTTGTATCATTGGTTTGGAATCCAGTGAGATAGATGGGGAAACATCCAATTGGAAAGTTTCCAGGAACAACAACTCGAGTAGCACCATAGCTTATTACTCTCTACAAACATCACAAAAAAAAAATTAAGTAATAAAAAACTTCTCCCATATTCATATGACGAGGAACCCAAAAACAAAAACATGAGAAAAAGAATATCTTAGCAACAAATTACCTCAACAGCAGACTTTATGGATTGGACAACATCGGGCACCATATCTTTTACCTCTTGAATAGTTTTGCCTTGGAAGAGTGCATAGTTATAGTCATTGCCGCCAATCTCACCCACCAAGAATAAAGCATTGTACAATTTCTCGTTGCAATCTACACACAACATGTAGATATTTGTGAAACTATCCAACATTAAACAAAATGTAAAATTAAAGGGAAAAAAACTTAAAAGAAAATATATCTCAAAATATTTATATATTAATCAAAATGTATTTATCCACATTATATTAATCAAAGAGGTTAATTAGTTACCTCTTTGATTGTAACAAATGGAATTGAAATGAGAGAACATCCAATCAAGTTGATGGCTGAGAGAAGAGTTAGTAACTGGAGAAGATATTTTCTTTTGGAAAAGAAGTTCAGAAGACAAAGCCGTAGAACCAGCAACTGCAAAGTTGACTCCATGATTTGTCAAAGCATCTTTGTTCAAATAAGGACTCACCAAAGGAAGCCCTGCATCTAAAGCTACAAATTGAAATCACTGTTACATGTTATTAGTCATGAATTATTGTGGAGCAATACAATGAATTAATAAACAAAAAACATAATATAAAAGGTTAAAAATAATAGGTACCAAAGTAATCGATCATAAGTAGACCGTTGGAGCATCGACCAGTGGGATTGTTAAAGAACGATTCGCCGTAAGGAAGGTGAGAAAAAGGAGTGTTGAGATTTTCTCGAATGAGATTTCCAGTGTCTGAAATAGAATCACCGAGTTGATAGATAGCGTCGAACATACAGACTTTTAGTAGATGAGCATTGAAAGAAGAAGATAGGAAAAGAAAAAGAAAAATAGAGATCCAAAGAGATTTCGTTGAAGCAGCCATTATTTTTCAACTTTGGAAATTTGAGTGAGTGATAATATGGTGAGATGTTCTCTATTTATAGGTTTAGTTTCTTCCAAATGCTTTTGGGAAAACAAAAGGCTTTCAGTTTCAAATTCGGATTTGCTCATCTTTTTACTTTTTAGTGAAGGAATTTTCAAATCCCCGGATTTCCTTTTCTTTTTCCTTTTTACGAATTTAAAATTCTCAATTTTCGGACACTTATATTGTTTCCAATAAAAAAATAATAAATAAATAGTTTATTTCCCATTTTTATGTGTTTCTATGGTTTCTGATTGTCATTAATTCTAATTAATGTTTCTTTTTCATTATTAAATTTTGCAATTGTATAATAGCTTTTCCAACTTCTTTTCAGTTTTTTTTAACTTTTAATTTGACTAATTATTCCAAGTTTTTTTCCTAAAATTTAGGGAGAGCTATTAAATATTTAAATCTAAAAGTTGGAGTCTTATTTAGGTACAAATTTCAATTTTATTTCATACTAGCTTCTTTTGAATTTTAAATTATGTCAAAAATTTATTACACTTTATACTATATTTAAAAATACAAACGCTTATTTTATTATATTTAAGAGAAGATTTTTTTCTAGGTAGTTTAACAATGTGGAGTAGAGATTTGATGATTATTTGCTATTCAAGCAAAAACATTTTTAATTTTAGTTTGAAAAAAATTGAGGGTATCTCCAATCATGAACTACTCCCTACACTTTGAAGTCTGATGTTTAATCTCATATTCTTGTCAATGTTGTACATATTCTTATTTTTAGGATTTTGTTTCCAATCATTACTTTTTAGTTATTTTTTATGGTTAAATTTAAATACTATATTATTTATTTTGATTGATAAAATTTTGTCGACAAATTTCACTTTTTAATTATTTTTTATAGACTAAATTTAGATATTCCCAAAGTATTCTTTATTTCGACTAATTCAATTTTAAATATTTAAAAGTCAAATAAAGTGTATGCACAATCATGTGCACCCTACAAAATAAGTAGAAGAATAAGAGGAATAGTATGTAACATAAAGAGGCCGTTACCAACAACCACCTCCGGCACTCGCATTCACACTTTGAATGTGAAACAATCTAATCTAACAGTTTCATATTTTATTTTTTGAATTCTATATTTTTCTTAACAATTTTATAAAGTCTAAAACAAAAATACAATGAATTAAAATTAAAAAGAAAGACAAAATTGTATCGTTCAAAATATATAATATTAACTGGTATTTAAATTTTATCTATACAAATAGTTAAAAAGTGAAATTTGTGTACAAAGATTTATCAGTCAAACTAAAAATTAAATAATATTGTTTATTTGATACATTATAATATAAAAATTTATTTGAGAGGAAATAAACATTTGAATATGATTCAAATATTAATTATATGCATTGGGTTCATATAATTAAATTAATATGAATTTGATTCACATTAAATACTATATATTAATGAGAGAATTATAAATTATAAGTTATCTTATATTTGATATAATATAAACTATAGGTTATATGTTATATTCTATATAATATAATATGTATTATATAGTAAGGGGGTACTATATAATTATATATTAAATAAATTTAAATTAGTTTTAATTTATTTTTTATTTTTTAATTGAATTTAAATTAAAGGAAGAGAGTTATTAAAATAACTTTCCTCCCCTTTTTTCTCTCTTTAATTATACTTAGGAATGGTGGTTGAAGTAGATTCATCTTCTCTTTGTTGAAAGTACACACAAGGTCTCACAAAAGGCTTGGGTCTGCAATCGATTTCTCCTCTTCCCCAAGAATCAAATAAAAACTTTTCCTCTCAATTTCTCCTTTTCCTCCTGCTCCCAAAATTAATTTAAAAAGCTCACACACTTCTGTTATTCTCAAACTCTAAAAAAAATATAGAGGACTTTCTTGTGGTGGTGCCTAATGATTTATTTTGATATTGCTGCTGTTTGTTGAGATCGTGATTCAAGGAGATTTGTTGATCATCTCGAGAGGAACTCGTGAAGAAGATTTGTCTTCAAGAGGTTAATAAATTTTGAAACCCTAATTCTTCTCTTTACTAATTCTCTAAGTATGCTTAAATTTGTCTTAAATGCATATTTTATATTTTTTGTATTTTACGTTTTGTGAAAAACTAAAATTGGGACCGATCCCGCTTCCCCTTCGCATTTCATAGTCCTTCAATTGGTATAGAGCCAGAAGTCGTGTACTTGCAAGAATAGTCGGATGCCCCAACTTCAGGTTCATCATCAGCAACCTAACTCCTACTAGGCATATCTCTTAGGGATCGTTAACCTACAAGAGTGGTCGGACGTCCTAACTTCCTTTTCGTCATTAACAACCTGAATCCTACTAGACACGTCCCTTAGGGGTTGTGTAACCCATAGGAATGGTCGAGAACCCTAGCTTTAGTTTTGTGATCAGTGACCTAATTCTTGCTAGACGCATCCCTTAGGGATCATGTAACTTGCAGAAGTGATTGGACGCCCCAGCTTCATTTTCGTCATCTGTGACCTGACTTCTGCTAGACACATCCATTAGGGATTATGTAAACTATCCTAGCTTTGTTTTCATCGTCAACGACCTACCATCTGCTAGACACATCCCTAAGAGTCGTGTAACCTGTTAGAGTGGTTGAACACCCCAGCTTCCTTTTTGTCTTCGGTGACCTAACTCCTACTAGATACATTCTTGAGGGGTCATGTACCTATAGAAGTGTAGGATGCCCCAGCTTCAGTTTCAATGATCTGACTCCTATTAGACATATCCCTTAGGGGTTGTGTAACTTGAGGGATTGATCGTCTTCTTCAACTTTGATGTCAAACTTATGACTCCTGCTAGACACATCCGTTAGAGGTCATGTAGCCTGCAGAAGTGATTACCAACTTCAACAAAGTTTGAACTTGGAGACAGAGTGGAGGTAGATGGACTAGACTTTATCTTTGGAGATGAAGTAGAGCCAGGGGGATCAGACTTGATCTAGCATATGAGGCAGAGCTAGTGGGCCAAACTTAATCTCGCATATGAGGTGAAGCCAGACGAGTCGGTTTTAATCTTTAAAGATGAGGCGAAGCCAGGCAAATCAAACATGATCTTCTGAAATGAGGCAAAGCTAGGCGCATTGAACTTGATCTTTAGAGATGAGGTGGAGTGAGGCAAACAAAACTTGATCTTGCAAATTAGACAAAGTCTAGGAAAATTGAAATTATCTCTAAAGTTGAAGCGAAGCTAGGTGAACGAAACTTGATCTCGTAGATAAGGCGAAGCCTAGTCAAACCAAACTTGATCTTCAGAGGTGAGGTAGAGCTAGGTGAACCAAACTTAATCTCGCATATGAGGTTGATCCTGAAGGAACCTATAAAGGCCCTGAGCGGAAAGATAGTGATCGATCCCAATATTAGTTTTACACAAAACATAAATTAAAGTCACAATATTATGCAAAAAAAAAAAAAGAAAAAAAAGAAAAAAAGAAATTTACAGCATGCCACAACATAAAAATAGAAAAGAAAATTAAGGTTTCAAGAAATCCTTACCTTTGAAGAACCTTTTTCTTCACACGATTCCTTCTTCAAAACAGTCAATCAAAATCGATTTCCAAATGGCCACCACCACGAATGTTATCTCTGTATTCTTTGGGATGAGAATAAAAAAAAGTTTAGTGGGCTTTATGATTTTTGGAGAGTGAAAATAAAAGAAGAGAGGAGAGATTTGGGAGAAAAAAATTGCAGAGATTTTTCTTTATTCCATCACACATAAAGAGCTTTATGAAGAAGAAGAAACTCTAGAAGAAAACCATCTTCCCACTCACTACGTGATAGTTGAGAGAATTAAGGGGAAGGAAGTTACTTCCCTCCCTTTATTTCAAAATTAAAATTACAATAAAAAATAAATTAATTCTATTTTAATATAAAACTATATATATATGTATATATAACCATATGTTCTATCATATATAACATATAATCATATTTAAATGTTTATTTTCTCTCAAATAAACTTTATATTATATATATCAAATTCATTATAGTAATTATATCATATATAATTAAGTAAAATTAATTATATCATATATAATCAATTCTCTTAATTAATTTAAACAATTCAAATTAATCCAAAATTGTTTCTCATTAAATCCTTGTTGAGCTACAAAGGGGATCACATGGACTTGTAGCTTGAAGCTCTAATGGTACCTGAATAATTAATTAAACTCCTTTAATTAAATTATTCAACATCATTAACTATGGACACTCCACTAAAGACTGACAGTTGCACTCTTCGCACTACAGATGTATTTCTGTATCCCTTGGATATAACCAGTCAACTATATGATGGCCCTTCATAAATTGCTCGTAAGTACAAGTGAGCCAAAATTACTGTTTTGCCTTTGTAGTTACATTTAACTTCTTAAGTACCACTGATCCCTCTAATGAACAATAAGTCACAGTCCAACTATGACCAGATCCCTCTCAGGCTAAGAGAGGGTGTGGTCCTATTGCTTAAGCCTCAGAATCAGCTTTTAAGTGAGCAATTTATCTACTTACCTCGACATCCAGGGAAGGAGTGAATTCTATCTTGTGTAGTTGTGTTTCCAGTTCCCAAATCAGACGAACTCCCAAAATGGTAGACATTAAGTCAGCGATTTGGCAACTCTCACCCATGCAAATTAGAGGACCGCCTTCATAGGCAGAATTTCACAACTCACATAGGATTTAGGTCATGTCACCTAAGGTCATCCAGGTGAAATGTAAGTATCTAATATTAATGATGTTATATAGTGAGACTAGTCATTTTGTGGTCTGATCTTATACAAACTTAGGATACCTCCACTCACATGCCTCCACATAAATGATCAGAATCAGATCATTTGTAGCACTTTACTACACTTGTAACATCTACAGAGTAGTTCGTATCCATAGTGTTATAGGGATAAGGTACCTAGCCTTATCCATCTACCACAGACCGTTTAGGTTATCATTTAAGCATGATCCACCTGTATGTCTCTACATACATGTTCAAATTGCATAAAATGACTTAGGATCTTGGTTTATTGGATTGAGTAAATGCTCATAAAATAACAATTATTTTATTAGTAATAATTTTTTTTTACAATGTTTACAAGCTACGAGAATACAAGAGAGATTTAGGATACCAATCCCAACCGCTCCAAGCGAACCGAACTTGATCTCGGAGATGAGGCGAAACAAGGAAAGCCATACTTGATCTTAAGAGATGAGGCAAAGCTAGACAGACCGAACTTGATCAGGCAGATGAGGCAGAGCCAGACGAACTGAACTTAATCTCGCATATGATGTGGAGCCAAGCGAATCAAACTTATCTTGAAGATGAGGCAAAACTAAGCGGGCCAGACATGATATCGTAGACGAGGTAGAGTCAGGCAGGCCGACTTGATCTCACATATAAGGTACGGCTGCACCATAATTTTGGAGAGGAGGAAAAACTACGCCAACATTTTCGGAGAGCCACACCAAACTTTTGGAGAAGAAGCGGTGAAGCCTTCAATCTTGAACTTGAAGAAACAAGGTGCACCATTCTAGGTGAGCGAAGCCACAAAGTTGAAGAAAAAACATTGAACTTTAGGCAAGCGATGTCTTGAACTTGAAGCAAACAATGCCTATTCAAAGCTTCTTTCTTTAAGCGAATGTAAAAAAGTTCAAATTTTCGAGGAAAATATTTTTTTTGTATACATCTAACTTACATGGGCTTGAGTGAAACAACTTGCGCCTTTAATTTACTATGTCATCTACTTACTAAGAATTGACATCTTTAATTTGTTATGTAGCCCCTATTGGGTTTTATGTCCTAAAACTCGTGGTTTGTAAACAATAAACTTATTTTGTTATCAATAAAGATGTTATTGAGGTTTATTCAATAAAGTTGTTATTCAGTATATGAATTGCTCATTTCGTTTTTAGAAAGAACCTAAATCCAATACACTAAGATCCATGGCTATTACATGAATACATGGACTTTATGTAGCAACATAAAAGTGGATCAAGTTCGAGTAGATAACCAAAATGGTCTATAGTATACTGATAAGGTTGGGTACCTTATCTTGGGGACACTATCGAATGTGGCCCACTTTGTATTTGATACAAACGATGTGATCCTGAATCATTCAAGTGGAGACATGTGAGTGGAGACGTCCTAAGCAAAGAGATTATATAAGATCATACTAAGAAATAAGTAACTCTTACTTTAGAATGTTGTTTACTATTTAAGACTAAATATTTCAAAGCGATGACCTAGGTAATTTGACCTTAATCTTGAGCTAACTATGAACTTCTGTTTATTCATGATTATCCTTAGATTTGTACGGGCAAGCGTTGGCTCAACAGTGTCAGCTCAATAGGCTTCCCATTGCAGGGGTAAGATCGGGTAGATAGCTAGAGACATAGGGGGCAAGATAGAATGCATTCCTACCTAGTTTTAGGGATAATGGAGAGGTCGTTCTCTTAAATGTTGACTCCGAGTCTTAAACAAGGGGGTTGCACCCTCTCATTGGCCCGAGAGGGACTCGGTATTATGATTGGATCACAAACCAATTGTTCATTAGAGGATCAATGGGACTTAAGGAGCAAGATATAATCTCGGTGGTAAAACAACTTTTGACCCAGTCGTTATTACAAACAGCCTGTGAAGGGTTGACTACTGATTATGATTATATCGAGTGGATAGAAATATATTTATAGTGAGGGGCAACTACTGGGCTTTAGTGGAGTGACCCAGTAGTTAACGAATGTTGGTTAATTGGGTTAAAGAGTTTAGCTAGTTAATCTCAGATCATTGGAGCCCATGATCTATAGGTTCATGAGGTTCCCCTACTAGCTCATATCGGACAAAACCTTAGAACATTGTGACAAACGAGTTTGAAGTGTTCGAATTCAGTTTTGGAGTAAAATGTTGAATATATCTTATATATTTAACCGAATGTTTAATTATGAATTAAACATATAAAGAGAGAATTGGAGATATTTAAATAAGATTTAAATATCAAAACTATGAGTAGAGATTTATATTGATTGGGATTAACGTTGGATTTAATAATTGAATATTAAATTAAATTAATTAATTAATTAATTAATTATTTAATATTAGTTTATTTTTAAATGAATTATTTGAATTAAGTTTGAAATTAAATGGAATTGGTCAAAATTGCAACAAAAGTCAAGATGTTGACTTTAGACTTTGAGAAGTCAAAAAGTCAAATTGTAGACTTTGGACTTTTAGAGTCAAAGATAGATTTTTCTAGTTGGAATATCCTATTTTTGCATTGCTAGGTATCAATCCCCCTAATCCCACTTTGAGTTAGTGGAATTTGACTGTCAAATTCTTATTAACTTAAATTTGCATGATTTACATGATTTGGCCTATAAATAGAAGAGTTCTATGATGTTTAATCTTCTTGGAAAAGTGGAATTTTATGAGGTATTTTTAGAAAAATCTTAACTTAATTCTCTCTCAATTCCTTACCCTTTTCCTATCCAAATTGGTCACTTGCCAGATCTCACTATCCCGTTATAAGATCGGAGAATAGTCTGAAAGACTCTCGTGGTGGTCTATGAACTGTTCGTGAGGAGATTGGAGCGAATTTGGAGAAGAATTAAGACTACAAAGGTTGTATACCCTCCATCCCTTTGTATTAATTTAATTGCATGTTTATTCTTTTGAAATTAACATAATTAGATTACTGTAGATGCTTTATTTTATCCATTGCGCATGTGTTTGTTCCATCAATTGGTATTAGAGCATGCTTAAAGTACTCAATTATTATTATTTTAGTTTTGGTGGGAATTTTTTCCATGTGATGAATGATTATGTGCTAAAATAGATAATCTTGACTTTGGCATCAAAGTTTCTCTCTTGGGTTGTAATAATTATTGTAATTGCCTGGTGTTTACTGCTTCTGAATTTAACAACGCATCAATAAAGGAACTCTTGGTTGCTTGAGGGAGTGACAAAAAGTCATTTATATCGAATAATGATAAGTCTTTTGATTCTGCCTAGACCTTTAGTGAACTTAAAGGAGCATCTTCACTCTTTACTGTGCTGACAACATGACATGCAACGACTTGTCGTACTTCTTTTGAACAATCGTCACGAAAGTTTTTTGGGAAGAAGTATGCCAAAGTTATTAGACGTTAAGTTTAAAGGAAATCCTCATCTTCCTCCTACACGAGCTTTGGATTCCATGCCTTATTTTTTTCCTTTATTTTTCTGAATCTTTCCATACCACTATAGCTCGATAGTTGCACTTTCCTCATTCAAGATATATTTTTGTCTACTTGATTTAATCATTATCAATAAGTCGATTCTTCACAGGTCGTTCGTATTTACAACTAGGTCAAAATTATCGTTTTACCCCTATAAATACATCTTGCTCCTTAAGCTCTCACTAATCCTCTATTGAACAATTGGTTTATAGTCCAACTAATAAACCATGTCCCTCCCGGCCATGAAAGGGCGGACGTTCTTTGTTTAAGACCAGAAATCAATACTTAAGGGAATAACCTATCTGCTAACCCTAAAAGGGCAGGAGCGAATTCCATCTTGTAAGACTATGTGCCCAGCTATCCGGTCTTATCCCAAAAAGGGAGGCTTGTTGAGCAGTGTTGTTGAACTATTCTCACCTATGCAGATCAAAGGATAATCACAAATGAACAGAAGTTCTTAATTAGCTCAGGATTAAGCTCGAGTTATCCTAGGTCATCGAATTGAAATAGTAAATTTTAATAGTAAACGGTCGTTAGTGACTATTTCATGGTTCGGTCTTATTCAAAACTCTTTTGCATATGATGCCCCCACTCACATGTCTCCACATCGATTCTTGGATCATATTGTTGTAACAGTATACAAAGTATGTCACATCCATAGTGTCCCTAGGACGAGATACACAATCTCATCCATATACTTATAGACCTTTTTGGCTATTTACTATAACTTCATCCTCTTTTATGTCTAGACATAAAGTTAGAGTATTCATACTATAGCCATAGATTCGTTTATTAGATTTTATAACATAATGCAATTTCAATTTCAATAACACTTTTATTGAATAAATCATTCAATAATACTTTTATTGATAAATAGAATATGTTTCCATGATTACGAACTGCGAGTTTTAGGACATTCCCAACAATTTCATGCTTGATTTCTCAAATCAAACTCTTAGTAATTTTATCCAACATCAAATGCAAAACTCATTCAAAGAATTCAAAAAAGAATTACACAGGTATTACAAGAGTTGTAGCAACCGTAAGCCGGCAAGTGCAAACACACTTAGTCGGCTTAAGAATAGACTCAAAGATTGGTATTTTTTATGTGACCATCTTAAGAGTGAAGAATTTTAGGTTATATTAGTAGGGATGTCTAGTTACATACTATCATGATCTTCATTTACTATTATGGAATATTTTTTTATTTTTTTGTTTGAATGTAGAAAATTTTAGAGACGAATAGGAAGAATAAGGAGAAATTACCATTCAATCACGTAGGTTGTCGAAGTCGTTCCTGCAAATTCAATCTGAGCTGTTGGAAAAACAAGGCCGAGAAGTGGGATGTGTTGACCTATTCAAAGAAACGCAATCGAAAATGTGGCAAGTTTGTGAATTAGGCAACTGAGGATACACATGTAATCAATTTGTCTTATTTTCATTTTGTTTTAATTTGTTAATTCAGTCACTTGTACTTACACAACTTAATTAATCATCAAGGCCAAAATTCAACACGCACCAAGACTACCTTACAAAGCTTTAAATCACTACATGATCGAACTTTGGGTTCGAGATAGATGGAAGATCTCATCTTTTGGTTTGACGCAAATGACCAAGTTTTTTTATAAAAAGGAAAAAGTAAGTCTGGAAATTAACAAAACACTTTTGTAAACAAATTCTGTCCCAATTTAAAATAGGTCAAATTCTGTCCCAATTCTAATTAATGTTTCTTTTTCATTATTAAATTTTACGATTGCATAATAGCTTTTCCAACTTCTTTTCAATTGTTTGTTTTTTTCGTGTGAACTTTTAATTTGACCAATTATTCCAAGTTTTTTTCCCTAAAATTTAGTGAGAATTATTAAATATTTAAATCTAAAAGATAGAGTCTTATTATATACAAATCTCAATTTTATTTCATACCAACTTCTTTTGAATTTTAAATTTTGTCAATAATTGAATACAAAATTAAATGTTTAAGAATTTATTAGACACTTTTAAACTTTACGTTATATCTAAAAATATACAAACGCTTATTTTATTATATTCAAGCGAAGGTTTTTTTTTTCTAGGTAGTTTAACAATGTGGAGTAGAGATTTAATGATTATTTGCTATTCAAGCAAACACGTTTTTAATTTTAGTTTGAAAAAATTGAGCGTATCTCCAATCATGACCTACTCTCTATACTTTGAAGTCCGATGTTTAATCTCATATTCTTGCAAAGGTTGTACTGCAAAATACAATATTCTTATTTTTAGGATTTTGTTTCCAATAGTTACTTTTTAGTTATTTTTTATGATTAAATTTAAATACTATATTATTTATTTTGATTGATAAAATTTTGTAGAAAAATTTCACTTTTTAATTATTTTTTATGGATTAAATATAAATATTGCCAAAGTATTCTTTATTCCAACTGATTCAATTTTGAATATTTAAGAGTCAAATAAAGTGTGTGGACAATAAAAGGAACAATATGTAACACAAAGAGGCCGTTACCAACAACCACCTCGCAGTCGATGACACCCACTTTTTGGCACTTTTTGTTTCCAATGATTGTGTATACACACTTTGGATGTGAAACAATCTAATCCAACAATTTCACATTTTACTTATTAATTTCGTGTTTTATCTTTTGAATTCCATATTTTTCTTATCAATTTTATAAAGTCTAAAACAACAATACAATGAATTAAAATTAAAAAGAAAGACAAAGTTGGTATTTAAATTTTATCTATAAAAATAGTTAAAAAGTAAAATTTGTCTACAAAATTTATCAATCAAATAAATAATATAGTATTTAGATTTAATCATAAGAGTAATGATTGGGGAAAAATCCTAACAATAATACCACAAGTTGTCTTGAAGTAAAGTATATTGAGTCAACTTATTTACAAATATAGCAAAATGTCACTATCTATCAATGATAGACCACGATCGTGGTCTATCATGATATATAGTGATATTTTGCTATACTTGAAAGTACTTTAAGCAATTTTACTATTTAAAATAACTAGCCAAATACTACGTGTGCTGCACATGTTTTATAGAAATAAAATAAATACTTGAATAATTTAAGAAAAATATGTAATAGAAAGTACATTGGTTAATTTGTTTTTTTTTTTTCACAAAATCAAGTCTTTTAAAATTTTGTGATAATTATCTCTATTCGCACGAGGTCTTCGAAGAAACGTGTTTTGTGGAGTTGAACTTGTGTTGATGTGGATTTGATGCAGATGTAGTTCGATCTCTAATACTTGATTATCTGATTCTCTCTCAATTGAATGCATACGTTTGACTTGAGGAAGAAGAGCATGTGACGTTCTTGAAGTTGAAGTCTTGGAAGAATGTTTTTATCTTCAGGACCAGAGCTTCAAGGAATAGTTTAATCTTTTAGAGGGTTATCCCTAGGCTCTTTGGAGTCTAAAATTTTTTACCCCTCAAATGAACAAGAACTCTTCTATTTATAGAGTTATTAGGTGGGTTTGGATTTGGTTGGTCAATGGACTTGGCTCTTTGGACCCAACTAATTGGATTTATGTCTTATCTAAATTAAGCCTATTTTTGAGTTCAATTGGACTTTATCCCAAATAATAATATCAAATTGGATCAAATTAATTTTATCAATCCAGCGATCATGATGAGAACACGTGACATCATTGGGATTCACCAATCTATGTCCTCAATTTCAACTTTGGACATATGACAACTTCTAATTAGTCCAAAATTCAATAATTTATAATTTCGTCATTAACTTGGTCAATGACGTGACAATTTATGAATGGTCCAAAATTTCTCATTCAGCAAATACTTCTTTTCGAGATTTATGCACATGTATGGGTAGATGAGTGCCGAAAAAAATAAAGTTAGAACAAAAATACAAGTTATTTTCTCTTTAAGTTTGACTTTATTTGATGTGTCAAATTAATCAAACTATGAACTTAGTACATAAGTTTGATTAAAATTTGAGATATAGTTTGAAATATGACCAAATTTTAATTTGATACAAATTTTTTGTCTTATCTACAATTTAATTTGTGGGAAGATAAAATTGAATGATCTGAATTTGGGATAAAAATTTGGAATATGATCAAATTTCTAATTTGAGATTAATTTCAGGACTTCAACCATACCTTAATTTGACTTAGGGATAAAAGTCCAAACTTGATGATATCATTTTGGGATAAAATTTGGAATATGACAAAATTTTGGTTTGAGATAAATTTGGGGTTTTATCTTTAATTTGATTTGTTTTGATTTGATTTGAGAATAAACTTGGAAGATTTGAATTTGGGATAACGTTAGGAATATTACCAAATTTGTTTTATCTTCATTTTCTCTCTGCCAGAAATACATAGAAGGTCTAAGTTTACTTTATCTTCGGAGATGAAGTGGAGCCATGCGGATCTGACTTGATCTTGCATATGAGGCAAAGTCAGGTGGGCCAAACTTAATCTCACATATGAAGCGGAGCCAAACGAGCCGGACTTAGTCTTTAGAGATGAGGCGGAGCTAGGAAAATCAAACATGATCTTCCGAAATGAGGCGGAGCTAGGCACATTGAACTTAAACTTTAGAGATAAGGTGGATTGAGGCAAACCAAACTTGATCTTGCATATCAGGCAAAGTCTAGGCGAATTGAACTTGATCTTTAGAGATGAGGCGAAGCCAGGTGTACCAAACTCGATCTCACATATAAGGTGGATCCTAAAGGAACCTGTGAAGGCCCTGAGCGAAAAGGTGGGGATCGATCCTAATTTTAGTTTTACACAGAACGCAAATTACAGTCACAAAATTTATGCAAAAAAAAAAAAAAAAGGAAATTTACAGCATGCCACAACATAAAAATAGAAAAGGAAATTAGGATTTCAAGAAACCCTTACCTTTGAAGAACCTTTTTCTTCACACGATTCCTTCTTCAAAATAGTCACTATCAAAATTGATTTCCAAATGGCCAACACCACGAATGTTACCTCTGTATTCTTTGGGACGAGAATCTCAAAAGTATAGTGGGCTCTATGATTTTTGGAGAGGGAAAGGAGAAGAAGAGAGGAGAGATTCAAGAGAAAATTTTTGCAAGAGATTTTTCTTTATTCCATCACACACAGAGAGCTCTGTGAAATTGAAGGAACTCTCAGAAGAAAACCACCCTCCTACTCACTAGGTAAGAGTTAAGAGAATTATTCGACTGGACTTTCTTTTAAGCTACCTACATACCCTTTATAATTAAAAAGGATTAAGTCATAACATAGTTCAACAGAGTTTTTTTTATTATTATTTTTTGCTTTTTTTTACTAGACTAAACTTAATGTTTCCTTAAAGCTGCCTACATGCCCTTAATAATGAATAGAGATCAAGTCATAACATAGTTCAAATAAGTTCTTTTTTAGTCGTTCACCATTTTAGATCAAGCGAGCCAAGAGCATCATGCAGTTTAGGCTCTTGCAATAAGGAGCTTCTACATTTAAACTTCAGAAGCTCTTATTTCATCATGGCTTCGTTCATCTTCTTCATTTGTAGGATTCATCAATATGATGAGTTTTGGCTTCACCATCAAAGAACCTTCTGTATTTATGTCAACAGACAACTTCCTTTTCATACGTGAAGGGATACGAGTGTGAATCTTTTTGTCGTTATTTTCTTTATGAAATAGTTTTGCCTTCAACATTTTCATCTTTCTTTCATGTTGATTGCTGTCATCTTGAGACGATCAAAAGTAGATTTTGAAGGTCAATCTTTCTTTAATGTAGATACTTAGCCTCTTAAAGGCTGAAGTTCGAGTGGAAGTAGATGTTAAACAATGATCTTCTTCTTTCGTCTTAGTCATGCCTAATCTTTGGAAGATTGGAGATTGAGTAGTTGAAGGCTTGATATGATCGAAAACAGAAGTTATTTGCTAAGTTTATTTTGAATTGTTACTTATTCAGCGGTTATGTGATTGCTCTTGGCAACTTTTGATAATTCTTTAAATGGTGACTCGCTTTTCTTATGTCTTGGTAAAGGAACATAACATAAGATAGGAGGATTTTGAGCTTTCTCATCCTTTAAAATTTTATTCTTCGTAGGGCTAGTGGGTGCCTCACTCTTTTGAGAGTCCGAAGTACTTGCCTCGTTGCCTAACTCTTTTCTTGCATCCGCTTGTAGCTTTGGCTTGGGTTTATTCTGCCTTTAATGATAGAGCTTTCTACAGGCATAGCTTCTCCGATTTTATCATTTTTCAAGTAAAACTTTGTGTCTGCGAAGTGAGATTCAGCTTTTGAGAATGGATTGGAGTCTACTTCAACCTTTTTAACACCATCTTGATAGAAATTGAAGCATTAATGCAGTGTTGAAGTTATCACTCCATTTCCATGAATCCAAAGATGACTCAATAACAACTTATAAGTGGTCCTCGAGTCTATGAGATGGAATAATGCGTTGATCTTTAGGTCACCAATAATAAGTTCCAAATGTGCCATGTCAATCGCTCGTTGAGCGCCTTGGTTGTAGCCTTGAATTACAAGCATACTATTTGACAATTCTTCCATCAAGATACCTAACTGTTTCATTATTGACTTCAACATTATATTGACAACTGATCCATTATCAATAAGAATTCGACCAACTCTTTATTCTCGACGAATAAAGGCCTATTATGAACCTTTGACCCCAACGATAAATCTTCATCTAAAAAGCCTATGGTCGTGCAGTAGAAGGCACATGTGCGCACCACAAAGGCTGGGGCGTTTGAACTTGTTGCTTCTGAATCTAACAACGCATCAATAAGGGAACTTTTGGTTGCTTAAGGGAGTGACAAAAAGTCATTTATATCGAATAACGACAATTATTTTGATTCTACCTACTTCTTTAGTGAACTTGAGGGAGCATCTTCACACTCTATTGCGCTGGCAACATGACATACAACGACTTCATACTTCTTTTGAATAATCGTCATGAAAGTTTTCTGAGAAGAAGTCTGCCAAAGTTATTAGACGTCAAGGTTGGGGGAAATCCTCATCTTCCTCCAACACGAGCTTGGGATTCCATGCCTTCTGAAGGAAATCCTCATCTTCCTCCTATATGAGCTTGGGATTCCATGCCTTCTTTTTTCCTTTATTTTTCTGAGTATTGTCCCCTCTTCTATAATTTCGATAGAAGTGCGACTCTTTTTTGGTGGAACTTGACTTTCTTCTTTTCTGGCGAGTCACAATGATCCATCCTTCATCATCCTCTTCAAAAGATTCATTCTTGCTTTAAGAGTTGTCCATCACGATCTTTTGCTGAAACAAAACAACAATAGACTCGAAGGTCCCAAACTAGATCAAGCTTTCCCTTTGATTATAAAACGATGTTGATGGTGAAACATTATGTCATTTCTACTATACCATGATTTGTCTGAGCCACTTCATCAAGATCTAACTCAATCTTTTTTCCACGAGCCAACTTTACAATTAGCTCCTTTAGCAAGAAGCACTTTTCAACGAGTGACTAATGACCCAGTGATACTTGCAGTAGTGAGGATCGTCTACTTTTCCTAACTGTTTCAATTGCTTGCATTTCGACAGTTGAATAAGTTGCTTCCCTAGTAGTTTCTCCAGCATGTCTGCACCGTCAATGTTAGAAGCTTATCCTGTCTTTCTTTAAGAGTTTACCGATACTACTCACCTTCATCATGCTTTTTTTCAATTGTTTCGTTTCACTTGGAGGAAAATTTCAGTGGGGTCGCATGAACGACCATGGATTCTTTTGTGGCATTATTCGCAATCTTTTCAGTGCCTTTGAATTCATTTTTTTTCTTTTCTCACCTTAGGAACCAAGAAGTCTTAGTTCCTTTGTTGGTAATGCTCAGCTCCACGTCAAGGGTGCGAGTTGCTAGCTCTTCGAATGTATAAAGCTTTATCCCTTATAGAATGTAGAGCAGTCCCTAATGCATGCCTTGAGTGCACATTTCCATTGTAGATAATTCAGTGAGTCTATCTTTGCAACCTAGACTCAGAGCTCTCCATTGATTAATATAGTCAATGACTGACTCTTCTTCTACTGTTTGGCATTTGTCAGCTCCATAATGCTAATAGTATACCTGGTGACGTAAGAGTGGTTCAATAACTCACTTTCTAGTTGTTTCCAACTGTCAATCTGGCTTCAATCCATGTACCAGTCAAAAGTATTTCTTTTCAAGGTTCGGACGAACTTCTTTACTAGCAAGTTTCTTATGGTTCCTACATTTTTGCAAGTTTCAATGAAATGAGCAGCGTGTTATTTTGGATTGCCCATTCCATCGAACTGCTATAACTTTGGAGATCGGTACCCAACTGACATTCTCAAGTTGTCATTTTTCTTGGTGTACGACTTGGAGTACATAAAAGAAGTTTGTGAGGATCCTCCATATTGAGCCCTTATAGAGTTTCTGACCACATCCTGTAGCTTTTAACTGATAGGGAGGCGACAGAGGTGGATTGTTGCAGCTAGTTTTCCTACAATAAAGTCTTTCCTTTATCATTGGTTTTGGTAGCTGGAGCTTGACTCATCTCAGCAGTTTCTCGAGCCAGCACTTGATATCTGAAGGCAGCGATTTCATGATATCACTCCTCAACAACTTTCATTAGGAGATATAGTTTTCTCTCCATCTTTGCCATAGTCGCTCGACTGACACATCAGCCATCATAATAGATATCACATCAAGGTATGATTCTTTCCATGATCGGTTTGAAGTAGAGTTATCAAATAAAGGATTTTATTTGATGACGAACCTACCTTTAGGAGATTCCGTTAGTTGTTCCAAGATTTTCTCCGCAAGGACAAAACTTTATCCATGTTCCTGCATGATCTTCTTAAAACGACTGTGGGTGACACATCTTATGTAGACGTCACTTGCAATAGTTACTTTGGATGTAGCTTTCTTTTGTGTCATTGCTTGATTTGATTGTTGGGGGAGATAAGCGGTAGAGATGTTCCTCTGGACGTGCCAAATTGTTCACACGAGATTTTGGAGAAATATGTTTCGTGGAGTTGAACTTGTGTTGATGTAGATTTGATGTGGATATGGATCAATCTCTAGTACTTTATTCTTTGATTCTTTCTTAGTTGAATGCGTACACTTGAATTAAAGAAACGAAGTGTGTGATGTTCTTTAAGTTAAAGTATTGGAAGAACACTTGCATCCTTAGGACTTGAGCTTCAAGGAGTGGTTCGGTCTTTAGGAGTTAGGGAACCTTATGAATATAGAGAATTCTCTCTAGCTTTTTGGAGTTGAAAATTTCTGACCTCTCAAATGAAGAGGACTCTTCTATTTATAGAGTTCTTAGATGAGCTTTGTGAAATTAGATTTGGTTGGTCCATGAATTTGGCCTTTTGGCCCAATTAATTGGATTTGGGCTAAATTAAGCTTGCTTTTTTTTTTTTTTTTTTTTTTTTGTGGATTTTAGCCCAAATAATAATATCAAATTAGACCAAATTAATTTTATTCAATTTAACATGAAAACATGTTTTGGAAATTTAATCTAATTTATAATAATTACATAATACATGTTTTAATATTTTTTAAAAAAATTGATTTGAGTTTATAACATGACATACTACATGTCTAAATATTTTTATCTTTATTTAATATAATTCTACATTTTAAATTTTAAAATTCAAATTCTAGATAACAATGAAAACATAAAAATGTTCTTTTCACAGTTTGGTTTAAAGAATTCGAAAACAATTTTTAGAAGCACAGTTCGGGTTATGTGCTAAACACATATTTGCTCAGTGAATCTGAAAACATATAAAACAAAATCCGAATTGCGAACCAAACATGTCCTAAATTACCTTAATAACACTTTGTTTTTAATCAAAGAAATCGAAAACTATTGCACCACTATTTTTTTTTTAAAAAAAATTATATTTTCTCATCTTTTGAAAAGACGAGGATTTGCACGAAAGGTGAATCTTCATCTTTTCATCCGTAGAATACCCATATTAACCCAGCTATATTTTTTAAAAAAGTTTAAATAATAACAATGTTAATAGAAAACAATCCCAGTTTTTACCATTTGTTTTTGAAAGGAAAAAAAAAAAAAAGCAAATAGGTTGGTAAATATGTTTTGGTCTTCTATTGTTCAAAAACTCATAAAGATAATATATATATATATATATATATATATATACATATAAGATTTTTTTTTTTATTATTTACAATTAAGATCTTAATGTGGCAAAATATTAAAATATATTTGAGGTAAGAAGAAATCCCTCCCAGAATCGATAATTGTAATTTAGGGCCAAAATATGAATTTTTCAAAAAAGAGAAAAAACGAAAAGAAATTGCCCCAAAAATATTAATTAGAACTGCACCAGCCGGGAATCGAACCCGGGTCTGTACTGTGGCAGGGTACTATTCTACCACTAGACCACTGATGCTTGTACGACTTTAGAATTATATATAATTTATTATTCATAATTGTAAATAAATAATTAATTTAATCTCAATGATTTTAAAAGTATTAATTCGTGCCAATGGCAATGCTATTTTGATATATTTTTTTTTATATGACTATAGGTTGTGCTGGTTGACATATTAAGTTATGGTTAAATAAAATGTAGAAGAAAATATTTGTGCTTTCCGAATAACTTAAAGACAAGTTGGAAATGTTTTATATGGACTAAATTAACTATACAGACCAAATTGATCAACTAATATGCTCAACCTACAAATCCCTCCCAGAACTTGATGCATTAGATCCAGGTTTAAAGTATAGTTTATGAAGCACAAGGACCATCCTAAGTTCAATGACTAGTAGTTAGGAGGGTTAAGTTTGACGGCTAGAATAGACAAGCAAAGTTTTGTTTTGAAAGAGAGAAATTGGAATTCATGTGAGTATACTTAAAAGGTTATGATTGGCACTAAAGTATGAGACTTCTCTAGTTTAAAAGACATTTTCCTTTAAAATGAAAATAGTTAAAGAGCTTTTATTTGTGCTCTTTCTTGATGAGTTATTTTGATTGCTTGAAAAAGGGAAAAAAAAAAAAGAAGCAATGATCTAAGTTTGGGGAGTGATGAATATTAATTTGGTGTGTATATTCCTTTGAATTTAAGATTATTTCTGGAAGGAATCAAGTATAATTTAAAGAAAATGTATGTCTAAACAATCATAATTATATAAAAATAGAAATATCCTCTTGCTTAAGGCTATATAGTGTGATTATATAATGACATTATAATATTTTTAGAAGTAAATGAGTCATTTGTGTTAAGAATTAATATCGTTAGGCTTCACAATCTAAAATCCAACACGGTCGTATTGTGCCATAGACGAGTTCAAACATGACTTTCTTGATCAAAACGAATTTGCTAACTTCAAAATCTCGAACTATTATTCCACTTCAAAAGAAAAAAAAAATCATTGTTTCTGTAAAAATATGAATATCCTAGTGGATATACTCGATTTCTTCACTTTCTTTGGCGCAATAGAGCTCATTGAGATTGTTAGGTTTTCATTTCTTCTATAGCAAGCATTTAATTTCATATTTCTACCTTTTTTAGTGAATATTTGATTTTAATTTAATCATGGCAGCTTCATTTTTGTTGATGGAAAGAAATTTTGATAGAGATTATAGTTCAATTCTCTGTTTTTTAGATTGCTAAGAGTTTATCTAAAATTAAGAAAGATTTTTCTTCCAAATTGAGAAATAAAATTAATAAAAGATAGAAAGTAGGCACTCTCATATCAGCTCTTGTTAGAGAGTTTGAATTTCTCTTGTGGTTTAAGTGGTTTGTTTCACAAACACTTCCAATTTTTATTTTCTTTAGTCACTGTCAATTTGGATAGTGATGACCGTGAGATTTTCTTGATTTGGTTCAAATTTTGGTCCAAATCCAAATTTATTTTTTAAATATGTTGAGGATATTTTGGTTGGTAATTTTTCCATCAATATAACTTAAAATAGATGAACTTTCTATCGCTGAATTTGAATGAACTTTAATATAGGTTGGCTTTCCTATATTTTTAGTTCAACGTCGCAACAAATATTTTAAATTTTTATATATGCCACGAGAATTTAGCAATTTTGTTTCATTCCTATAGTTGAGTATGATATATATACATACATACATACTTATACATACATACATACGTACGTATACACATACATATATATGCACACACATACATACATATTCATACATATATATGTAAATAGTTCATGAGTAGCAAATTGTCTCATGGCATGTGATTTAAGAAAACAATAATATTATTTTTACTGTATTGCTTTTCATATCTCAAATTGGATGTTATAATGATAACTTTTAGCAAGTCTAATTATCATGTTAGCATGGATAGAAATAATGTTTCAAGTGTTATATTTAATAAAGTTTCCATGGGATTCATAAAATGTCATGTTAAAAAAAAAATTATATTTGAACATTAATTTCCAAGAAATTAAAAATTATTATTATTATTACTTTGAATTTAGTGGAGCTTTGTAATAGTATTTTGTCTAATACCTTACTTGTTGGTAGTATAAAAATATGCATAATCCATCTATGTGGAAGCTTGTCAAATTTGATGGTAGTTTAAGATATTGTCCAACTATATAAAATGAGTGATTTTTATAAGGGCTTTCAAGATCTTATGTGTACATAAGTATACATACATGCGTTTTCATTTGGTTGAAAATATAAAGTCATTCATTTTTGTATCATTGTGAATGTTTAAGATCTTGAAAAACCAGAATGTTGATTGATGATTTATGGTTGCTATGTGATTTAGATATTCAAAAACTTATGGAGAAATCTAGAAGTTATCGAAATATAATCACAGTAAATTATACTAGATCTGATTTTGCATATGTTGTGAGTAAATTCAGTAGACATACACATAGTCCTAATATATATCATCTTGGGCTTGGTATCCTGAATCTCATGGTTCTTGTAGTTTGTAAGTTTTGTATATAAATTATTTATTTAGTAAAATAAGTTTATTCGACATTTAGATTGCATTAGCTCGATCCAATAAACTAAGATACAAGGTTATTTTATGTAACTTAAACATATATGTGGTTCACATACAGGTGGATCATATCCAAGTAATAACATATATGGTATGTAGAATATAGATAAGATTGG
>NC_143482.1:38171027-38255015 GCF_027475165.1 Benincasa hispida
AAAGAGGTTCAATTGGGTAGTAGGTATCATAAAAGGGTGATATCAGCAATCTCTCATGCCTCTCCCCGGGCTCAGGTGGCAGGCTCGGGGTGGGGTGTGACAATGAAATTTTGAAATTTTGGAAATTTCTTAAAAATTTCTTTGAGCTCTCAAACCCTCTGAAAAACTACTTCCAATTCCCTATCAATTTAGAATTCCACCACTTAAATCCAAGGCTAATAATATTAGAGAAGATTCTCTTGGTGGTTTACTGTAAATTTGAAGGTCAAATTTATGGAATAGCGTAAGGATTAAGATAGAATTCTTCAAAAGTAATGAACTGAAACCCTTGTTTGTGAAAAAACTGTTTTTAAGCATGCTTGTAACTAAAATTTAAATGTAATTAGAGTGCTTAATGATTCAGTTTGCTTCCGCTTTATGCATGTTTACTCCTTCAATTGATATCAGAGCATGATTTAAGCACTCATTAACGTTAATTTGAGTTTGGTGGGTGAAAATTCTAGAGTTGCATGTTTTGTTGACTAATATGGTTTTAATTCAAATTTGGCATTAGAATTCTCTTTGATTTAGTTGTTAAATTTGTAATTGGCTCTTGATTGTTGAGCCTTAATGTATGATTAAAGGTTTGTAACTTTATTGGAGTTAATAGAGTTGAAAATAGGTTGTAATTGAAGTTTGAATCAAGCAAGTTCAGAAGCAAAAACTGGAAAAATAGCCACTGCCTTCGCAGCATCGTGACGCTCTAAGAACAATGTTTGAAACACTGTAACGACGTTGTTCTTAGAGCATTTGTAATTGAAGTTTGAAACAAACTCTATGTTTGAAACACTGTTCTTAGAGCATCACGACATTGTTCGTACTAAAGCTCAAAGCATTACAACGCTGAGATGAAGCGTTGCAACGCTGCTTATCCCTGCCCATAAACGTGCGCGCACGAGGACCGATTCGTGGGAGATGGTCGGTTCCACCGATTTTGGCTTCCTTGGGTGCAGTTCAACCTCTTTTGGAGCCTGGGAAGGCCGATTTGGGTGGTTCGGGTCGGTACGAGTGGTCCAAAGGCTTCAAGCTATTTTTAGATGTTTTTTATAATAAATTAGCTTATTGCTTGCTTAGGTTGCCAAAGTTGGTCCATAGCAGTGTTATTTAAATATTTTATGCATGTGACATATGTTATATTTAAATTAAACATGTATGTACATATTGCATACCATGTAGATTTAAATCCCACCATAGGAAAGCATGTTTTATGCATTAATATATGTTATAAATTCATTATAATGTATATAGTATGCATGATTTGGGTTTCATAAGATTAATATAATTGTGATATTAATGTGTGGAATGGTCAAAGATATGTTATAGATATGTTATATTTGAATTAGACATGTATGTGCATATCTTTTTATAAGAGTTATAAAATGAATTTAGACATTTAAAATCTAAAGATAAGATGCATGCTCACTTAGGTTTAATAACAACTTATTTTAATAGTTAAAATAGTTTGTTATCTTATAAAACACGGTTACAAACTCAATCGATCATTAATCCTGTTTAAGGATAGAGATACTTAAGTTGACGGTCTATGGAACACTTCCTACATGGAGATTATAGCCGAAATACTGAGTGTTGTTAACCGGTTTTATGAGCATGCGTGAGTGGTGTGAGGTAATAAAATTTTTTTTATCACTTAAACATCGTAGGTTAAATCCAAATATAAACGTTATACTTTGATAAACCACATAGACTTAGGGTGTTTATTAGCTGAAATATGCCTAAGTAAAAGTATATATCCAAACATTTAGAACACTTCCATGGGAGATTAATAACATATACGATATGTTATTCTTAGCTATTATGTCCCTTAGAGTTCACACCATGAGATTCACACTCGGCTTCGTGTCACCCTAGGAGTGACCTCCCTTTGGAAAGTGTTTGCATGGGTAAATAGCAAAGTGAATAGGGGAAGTAGTTCATAGTAAGTGGGTGAAGGATATGTGTCAACATGTCCTACGGTCTCTTCCATTAGTTTGGATCGTGAGATTCCTATGTTGTGCCTTCTTATTGACGTTAGGAAACCTATGCTAGTCATTTAACAAATAGCCATCCCCTCGGAGGGTTGTAACATGGAATTCAGAACAACTCAAACTCCAAGAATGAATAAGATTTCTTAAGTCAATACCCAACCCTGACTATCTAATTCGAAAGCATCATTGGGGTCGAACTCTGAAGTCTGGAAATGGAGGGTTAAACTTACAAAATTACTAAGTGTTAGTAAGTTTTTAATCGAAAACGGCAACTAAATAACTATAGCAATAAGAGTTATTCTGGAGATAGTATTTAGTCAAGAATGTCTTGATTTAGTGAAGGAGTATTTGACTGTCCCTCAGTAGCACTTATTCTGGCTCACTATAGTATCGTTGCAAATAAATAATGAATTTTGGTTACATTATTATTATTATTATTATTATTATTATTTTGCTATATTTAATTGGATTTATAGACATTTTACTAATTAGAATTTGTTTAAATTTTAGCATGTTGAATTCCTCAAAATTACTCACTTTCGATATGTTTAACGGTAATGATTATTCAACATGGAAATCAAATATACTAGCAAACGATGATTTAAAACTTGTTTTAACATAGGAATGTCCTTGATCACCCAAGTCTTCTACATACCAAAAGGGTTGGAATGCATATGAAAGATGGATTAAGGCAAATAAAAAGTCTCGAAACATTATTTTAGCAAATATATCTGATATATTAGCTAAGAAAATTAAGAACATGACTTCTACTAAAGAAATCATGAATGTCATAGATGAAGAAACAAAGAAAGCACGACAAAGTAAATACGATTTTTTTGTTATTGAGATGTGCTCAGTGGAACATGATAAAAAGACCTGGAAAATAGATTCAAGTGTCACTAATCATATATGTGCTTTCGCTTAGGAAACTAGTTCCTGGAGACAACTTACAGAAAGCGAAGCAACTTTTAAGGTAGGAACCGAGGAAGTTGTTCCAGCTAAAGCAGTGGAAGATATGAAGTTATTTGTTGGAGATAAACACATTTTACTTGAACGTGTCTATTATATTCCTTCTATGAAAAGGAATTTAATATATATCTCTTGTTTGCTTGAACAAAATTACAAAATCTCTTTTGAAAATAATGAAGTGTTCATTATTTTGAAAGGTATTAAAATATGTTCTACAAATTTGGAAAATGACTTATACATGTTAAAACCGACTGAGGTTCAAGTTGTTTTAAATATAGAGATGTTTAGAATAGTTGAAACTCAAAAGTAAAAAATGAAATATTTCTCCAAATCTTATCTTTGGCACTTATGATTAGGACACATTAATCTCAATAAGATTGGGAGATTGGTTAGGAGTGGACTTCTAAAACAGTTAAAAGATAACTCTTTACCTCCATGTGAATCTTACTTGAGGGTAAGATGACCAAAAGATCTTTTTCAGTAAAAGGTCTTAGAGCCAAAGAATCCTTAGAACTGGTACATTCAAATCTTTGCAGCTTGATGAATGTCAAAGCTAAATGACGGTATGAATATTTCATCAGCTTTATAGATGATTATTCGAGATATGGCTATATTGACCTAATACATCATAAGTCCGAAACACTTGAAAAGTTCAAGGAATATAAGCCAGAGGTTGAGAACCATTTAGGTGAAAAGATTAAAACATTTCGATTAGATCGAGATGGTGAATTTATGGACTTGAAATTCCAGGACTATTTGATAGAACATGAAATTCAGTCTCAACTCATAGCACCTGGCATACCACAACAAAATGGTGTAGCAGAAAGGAGAAATAGAACTCTGTAGAACATGGTTCGTTCAATGATGAGTCATGCTCGGTTGTCTAGTTCTTTTTTGGGTCATGCAGTAGAGACTGCAGTGAATATTTTGAACATGGTTCCCACGAAAAGTGTTTCAGAAATACCTTACGAATTATGGAGAGGACGTAAAGGTAGTTTACGTCACTTCAAGATTTGGGGGTGCCCAGCACATATGTTGGTGCAGAACCCAAAGAGATTGGAACGACATTCAAAAGTATGTCTATTTATAGGTTATCCTAAAGAGACAAAAGGTGGTTATTTTTATAATCCTCAAGAAGATAAAATATTTGTAATGACAAATGCAACGTTCCTAGAGGAAGACCACATTAAAAATCATCAACCTCGCAGTAAGCTAGTATTGAGTGAGATGTCTAAAGAAACTACAGATAAATCAACAAAGGTTGTTGATCAAGCTGGTCCTTCAACAAGAGTTGTTGATGAGAATGGAACTTCACATCATTTTCAAGAGTTGAGAACGCCTCGATGTAGTGGGAGGGTTGTTTATCAGCCTAATCGTTACATGGGTTTAACAGAAACTCAAGTCATCATACCTGATGATCGCTTGGATGATTCATTGACTTTTAAACAAACAATGGAAGATGTGGATAGAAACCAATGGATATAAGCCATGAACCTCGAAATTGGGCCAATGTACTTCAATTCAGTCTAGGAACTTGTAGATCAACCATAAGGGGTAAAACCTATTTGTTGCAAATGGATCTACAAGAGAAAACGAGACCAAGCTAGTAAGGTACAGACCTATAAAGCTAGACTCGTGGTAAAAGGGTTTACCCAAAGAGAAGGAGTAGACTATGAAGAAACATTCTCTCTAGTGGCCATTATTAAGTTTATTAGAATACTCTTGTCCATTATCACTTTTTATAATTATGAAATCTGACAAATGGATGTCAAGACAACTTTTTTGAATGGCTATCTTGATGAGAGTCTATATGTCTCAACCATAGGGATTTATTGAACAGGGTCAAGAGTAAAAGGTTGCAAGCATAATAGATCGATTTATGTGTTAAAACAAGCATCTCGATCTTGGAATATGAGATTTGACACTGCGATCAAATCTTATGGCTTTGAACAGAATGTTGATGGATCTTGTCTTTACAAGAAGATTATCAACAAAACTATAGCTTTTCTGGTCTTGTATGTTGATGATATTCTACTCATAGGAAATGAAGTAGAATTTCTAGCTGATGTTAAGAGATGGCTAGCTTCGCAATTCGAAATGAAGGTTTTGGGAGAACACAGTATGTTCTTGAGATCCAAATAGTTTAGAATCATAAGAACAAGACGCTAGCATTATCTTACATATCTTATACTGACCAGATGTTGTCTAGATATAAAATGCAAAATTCCAAAAAAGGTATGCTATCTTTCAGACATGGAATTCATTTGTCTAAGGAGTAGTGTCCTAAGACACCTCAAGAAGTTAAGGAAATGAAAAGAATTCCTTATGCATCAACGATCGAGAGCTTGATGTAAGCTATGTTGTGTACACGTCCTGACATATGCTATTCAGTTGGAATTGTTAGCAGATATTAGTCCAATCTTGGATATGATCACTGGACTTCCGTTAAAAATATCCTCAAGTATCTTCAATGAACGAGGGACTATATGCTTATATATTTTGTAAAGGATTTGATCCTTACTGGATACACTGATTTTGGCTTCCAGACCGATATCGTTTCAAGGAAATCAATAGTAGGGTCAGTGTTGACTTTGAATGAAGGAGCTATAGTTTAGAAAAACATAAAGCAAAGTTGTATTACTGACTCCACCATCGAAGCGGAGTATGTAGCTGCTTGTGAAGCAGCCAAAGAAACAGTATCACTCATAAAGTTTCTGTCTGATTTGGATTTTATTTCAAATATGCACCTGTCGATCACCCTGTATTGTGATAACAGTAGAGCAATTGCTAACTCAAAGGAACCTAGAAGCCACAAATGAGGAAAGTACGTTGAACGAAAATACCATCTCATCATGGAGATAGTACATAGAGGAGACGTGATAGTCACGAAAATAGCCTCTGAAGATAATCATGCTAATCAATTTACGAAGGTCCTCTTGGCTAATGTGTTTGAAGGTCATCTCGTAGAACTGAGACTATGAGTTTCATAAATATAGGGCAAGTGGAAGAATGTTAACGATATATAGATGCCTTACTTTATTGTATTCTCTCAGTACTCAACATTATATATATCTATATATGTAAATCCACTGGAGTTTTAGTCCAAGTGGGAGTTTGTTGGGTTGTATGTCCTAAAACTTGCAGTTTATAATGTTAAACATTTTCTATTATCAATAAAGATGTTATTGTCATTTATTCAATAAAACTGTTGATGAATAGGTCAATTGTATTTGTTTAAATAAATCCAATAAAATAGAAGATCCATGGTTATTACATTAATACTTGAACTTTATGTGGAGATATAAGGATGGATCAAGTTCGAGTAAATAGCCAAAACGGTCTATAGTATATGAATAAGGTTAGGTACCTTGTTCTGATAAGACTATCGGACGTGGTGAATTTTATATATAGTACAAACAATGTAATCTTAAATCGTTTATGTAGAGATATGCGAGTGGAGTCGTCCTGTGCAATGAGTTTGTATAAGACGAGGACCAAGAAATAAGTCACTTTTACTTTATAATGTTGTTTACTATTTAAGATTGACTGTTTCAAATTGATTACCTAGGTAACTCGACCTATATCTTGAGCTAACTATGAACTCTTGTTTATTCGGGATTATCCTTGGATTTGCATATGTGAGGGTTAGCTCAACAACGCCGACTCAATAAACCTCCTATTTCAGGGGTAAGACCGGGTAGATAGCTGAGGACATAGGGTGCAAGATGGAATTCACTCCTACCCAATTTAAGGATAGTAGAATGGTTGTTCTCTTAACTACTGATTTCAAGTCTTGAACAAGGGGCCCCACCCTCTCATTGGCTTGAAAGGGACTTGGTTTAGTGATTGGATCACAAACCACTTGTTCATTGGAGGATCAATGGGACTTAAGAAGCAAGATGTAATTTTCGGGGTAAAAAAGCTTTAGACCCAGTCGTTATACGAACAACCTATGAAAGGTCGACTTACTCATGATGGTTAAATTAGGTAGACAAAAATATATCTACAGTGAGGAGAGTGCAACTACTGAGCTATAGTGGCGTGTCTCGGTAGTTAACGAATATTTATTAATTAGGTTTAAAGAGTTTAATCAATTAATCTCAAATTATTGGATCTCATGATCTGTAGATCCATAAGGTCCCTCTACTAGCTTGTAAAAGATTAAACCTTGGATTAGAATATTAAGTGAATTTGAAATGTTCAAATTCAGTTTAGAGTTTCAATTTGAATTGTTCAAATTTCAATTTAAAGTTATATTGAAGTATTCAATTTCAATTTAGGGTTTGCACATTTATATTTTATATAATTAAACATTTAGTTTTGTTTAAAATTAAACATAATGGAGAGTTTAACATATTTAAATATTGATTTAAATATTGATTACATGAATAGGGATTCATGTTTCAACTAGGTATTTTATTAATTTAATATTTGATATTAAATTATTAATCAATTGATTAATTAATTAAATTTTTTTAACTAATTATCTAAATTAAATCGATTTCAAATTTTAATTTTAAAAACCGATTTTTTTTGTTTAATTTAATTAAGTTACAATTAAATTAAATTATGTATGAAAGTGGGCTTTGTGGATTTATCCATGTTTTAGACTTTTTAGTGGATTTTTTCCTAAATCAACATGTAGCTCACTTACTCTAATGTCATTTGAAGTGTCAAATGCCTGAAAGAGTTAGTGCTTGCATGTTTATGTTAAATAAATGCTTAAATTTCTGAAATTGAAATGGATGAAATTCTAAAATTTTGGAAATTTCTTAAAAAATTTCTTTGAGCTCTCAAACCCTCTAAAAAACTACTTCCAATTCCCTCTCAATCAAGAGTTCCACAACTCAAATCCAAGGCTGAGAATAGTAGAGAAGATTCTCTTAGTGGTCTACTATAAATTTGAAGGTCAAATTTGTGGAAGAGCAGAAGGATTAAGGTGGAATTCTTCAAAGGTAATGAACTGAAACCCTTGTTTGTGAAAAAAAAATTTTAAGCATGCTTGTAACTCAAATTAAGTTTAATTAGAGTGCTTAATGATTTTGTTTGCTTCCGCTTTATGTATGTTTATTGTCACATTCCGAAATCTAGGTAAATTTAAATTAGTTCGTGATATTATTAGGTTTTTCTTTTAATTCAAGGCCAAAGATTAAGTAACTAAATGAATCTTTTAGTTCAATTTTATTTTTTAGTTTATCTTTTTAATTGGTCATTGTTGGAGAAGATTTGTTAAAATAAGATTTGAGGGTTTGAGTTATTTTTGGATTTTACCTTGTAAGGGGTTTAGAAAAAAAAAAATATATACATACATACATATATATATATATATATAATAAAGTGGTTATATGTATATTTCTTTAAGGAAAAGGGAGGAGTTAAGGTTTTAAGAGGGGTTTATTTATAGGTAGGGCTACCTCATTAAGTGTGCAAAAAAAAGGAAGAAAGAAAACCCCCTTCTTCTTCCTCATGAAGCACCGCCTGAACACACCCCCCTCTATTTTTTTTTCCTTTCTTTCCTTCGACTTCTTCTTTTCCGTTCATGCCACGCCTAGCCGCACTGCTGCATCAGCTTACCGGTGCTAACCCGAAGCTACTCGACACCCAATGCCTAGCGTCGCCATCCGAAGCCACTCGCTTGTCCAGCCCCTACCTAGTGCCATGCATCCCTGCCAAGTTCGCCCATCACAGCGGCTTAGTCTTTTGCCTCTGCGTTCTCACACGCTGCTAGCCTAGCTCAAGCACCCATTCACCGATCTGGCGCAGACAGCCCTGTCTGTTGCCGGATCGTGGTTAGTTTCCGTCAGATTCTGTTGTTTGTGGTAAGATTTGGAACATTTTGGGTCTGTTCGTCGTTGTTTAGTTGTTGCCCATTAAATTCTCAGCCTGATTCTTGGTGTTGTGTTTGTTAGACTCGAGCTGTGGAGATTGTGGGCTTTCTGTCTAGTGCTTGGAGTTTGCTTCAGAGGAGTTTTGGTGACTAGTAATCCTTGGAAGCCCCTTGGTAACAGTGTTGGTTATTGGAATTGGGGTCTTTAATTCCTGGAATTTAATATCACTTAAGGATAGGTATATTTTGGCATTTCGTGGTTTTTAAGGGTCGCGTTACATTTTGGGGTAGGTGACTTTAGTAGATTTAAGATAATTTTAAGTATGGATTTAAGCCTAATGGGTTCAATTGATGTTTTTGGTTCAGGTGATAGTGGTTGATTTAGGGTCTCTCAAAACTAAAAGGAGAAATTAAATTGCTTACGCTGAGGTAAGTGATTTATGATGCTTGATTTTGTGATGTGGATTATGGATGATATGCGATGATGAGATTGCATTGAGCACTCAAGTTTCCTCAGCGGAATCCATGTAAACCTCACTGAGTTTCCTAGTAAGTCCAGGATCGAACTCAGGGACTTGGGAAAACAGATTGCGATGGTAATTTTTATGAAAACCTTGCGGTAACCGGTAACTCAATTAATTGTTGGTCTGTTGTTGATTGCGTTAATGAAAAATAAACAAATACAACAGATTTGAGAAAAGTCAGTTGTATGATAGATACACTGAGTATGCGGATGAATAGGTTGAGAAGGTCTTTAGCTAGTGTTACTTGGAAATGCGCGTCATGCTTGCATTATGCGGTCCATTGCATGCGATATGAGCAAGGCTAACCTGGACGAATGCACAACTGCTTAAGTTTGTTTCAGGCGTTAGGAACGATTCCGTGAATGGTACAAATGCATGAACTGCTCAATGATGATCATAATTTCTACCTTGCATTATCATTCTAATACTTATGCAATGGACACATGTGTGTTTTTTGGTTTTTTTTTTTTAGTTCTAATTCTCTTCCTTACTTATAAGAGCTCTACTTTATACGCACAATAAAATTTTTATCTCTTTTTATAAAAATGATCATGCTCCGATACTGTATTGCATCCTATAGTGCAGGCATATGTCATTGCGTCCTAGAGTATACTAGAAATTTGGGTCGTTATATTCTTCCGATTAAGCAGGCGCAATATAGGAATCTCAGGTATCAAACTAATGGAAGAGACCGTAGGATATGTTGACACATTTCCTTCACCCACTTACTATGAACTACTTATCCTATTCACCTTGCTATTGACCCATACAAACACTTTCCAATGGAGGTCACTCCCAGGGTGACACGAGGCGAGCATGAATCTCATAGTGTGAACTTTTAGGGACGTGAGAGTTAAGAATAATATATCGTATATGTTATTAATCCCCTATTAAAGTGTTCTAAATGTTTGGGTATATATTTTTACTTGGGCATATTTCGGCTAATAAACACCCTAAGTCTATGTGGTTTATCCAAGTATAATGTTTATATTTTGATTTAACCTACGATGTCTAAAGGATAAAACCATTTTATTACCTCACACCGCTCACGCATGCTTATAAAATCGATTAACAATGCTCAGCAATTTGACTAAAATCCCCAGGTAGGAGGTGTTATGTTGGCCGTCAATTTAAGTACCTCTAGCCTTAGACAGAATTATAGACCGGTTGAGTTTGTAACCGTGTTTTATAAGATAACAAGCTATTTTAACTATTAAAACATGTTGTTATTAAAACTAAGTGAACACGTATCCTATCTTTGTTATAGATTTTAAATTTCTAATTCATTTTATAACTCTTATAAAACCATAGACACTATAATATATGCTTAAGCATATTAATATAACAATTATAACAATCATATTAATCTTATGAAACCCTACTCATGCATACTATATATATTATAACCAATTTATAAAATATATCAATGCAAGAAATATGCTTTCCTATGGTGGGATTTTAAATCTACATGGCATACAATATGCACATACATGCTGAATTTAAATATAACATACATCATATGCATAAAATATTTAAACAATACTAATATGGACCAACTTTGGCATCCTCAGCAATTAAAAAAACTATTTTATTACAAAAAGAAAAACCAAAAATAGCTTGAGAAGCCTCTGGACCGGTTGAACCAACCCGAACCAGACTCGAACCACCCGAACCAAACCTCCAAGGCTTCAAAAATGGCTGAACCGATCCAAAGAAGCCAAAACCGATCGACCTGGCCATCTCCCGCAAATCGGTCATCGTGCATGCGTGTTTTTGAGCTGAGATGAGCATCGTTGAAATGCTCCATCCCAACGTTGCAACGTCTCGAGCTTTAGGATGAACAACGTCATGATGCTCTAAGAACAGCGTCACGACGCTGCGAAGGCACACTACGAGAATTTTGGGCTTTAATGTCGATTGAAAAGAGTGAAATCAGATGTATATTGCAAATTTTTTTTTAAAAAAAAAAACGGATCTTTAATGTTGGTTTAAAACTGACATTGTAAGGGGTACCTTTAATGTCAGTTTTAAACCGACATTAAAGACCCGCTTCACTTTTTCCTCTAACTTTCTATTTTCCTCCCATTTTTTTCATTTCCCTCTTCACTCTCCCTTTATTTTCTTTTTTCTCTCATTCTCACACTTCTCTCTTCAGACCCTATTCTTCATCACTCTTCTCTTTCAAACTCTTGTCTGCTGCTCATTTCGTTTCTCACTCCTCTCTTCCAAACTCCTCTCTTCCAATGTGGATTTGCTAGTCGTTTTGTCAGATCTGCTACTCATTTCGTCATCGTTCGCCTATCTCTGCCGAATCTACTGTTCGTTTCGTCGTTGTTCGCGTGTCTCTAGATCTGCCATCGTCGTTCGCTAGATCTGTCGCCGTCGTCGATCATCGTTTGTTCTGTTGTCGTTCTATTGTCGTCATCGTTCGTTCCGCCGCCGAATCAGGTGCGTTTGCCTAGCCATCAGCCTCTTTTCATTTGCGCTTCTATCTGGGTTTCCGTCGCCATCTTCGTTAGTCATCCGCAGGTCTTTGTCCAACGCACTGCCGTCACCTTGATGTTTAGTATGCTCTTCTTCCCTTCTTTTTCCATCGCTATCACCATCAATGTGCTCTTTTTCTCTTTCCTCTCTCAAACTCACAGCAATTTTTGTTCTTATGTTTACGCCTCTCAACTGTTTGTGTAAATGTCTCAATGAAAGCCAGTTGCGGTTTCACTCCAATATGTCTCTCTGCTCCTAGATTTGGGCCTTTTTATGTGTTTATGGCCTTTGAAATTCGATTTGATTAATGGTTTTGTTGTATATGATACATTTGTTGAATTATGTGAAGTTCTGCTACCTTTTGTGATAACATCCTTAAGAAAGGTAGGAATGAGAAGCTGAGCGATGAAACAATTGAGGAGATACTTGAGAAGGTAATTTTTCTATTTATTATTCTTTTGAAGTTCATTTAATGTTTGAACTTTGGAATTCATATGGTTTAAGGACTCTTTTGTATCTTACAAATTATTCATAATGTGTTTCTTCAGATATGGTCGACACTAGTATTAGTATAATCAAGCATCATCCTTAGCCTCTGAACAATCTGTAGTGGAAAGATGGTCATTATACATCTTGTAGTCATGTTTAAGAGCACGCATCCATGCCGAACAAAGGTGATTGCATATAAGAACAGTGGAGGGGAAAATAAACTGTATCTGTTTCATGTAGGCGGAGGAAATAGATAAAAGAAAAGCGTGTTCTTTTTTTCTTCTTCTTCCAAACGCAGCTGGTTCCATTTCATTAAGTTCGTTATCACCTTTGTTTTTCTAATAGTAAGTGAAATGGCGGGAGTTCACTGAAATTAATAAATAACATAACATAACATAATTCTGCTAGTGAATGCATGGCAGGAGGATGGTCTTGATTTGGCTGCTACAATCAGGGGTGCCAGTTTCTATCGTCATTCACATGGCCAGTTTGCTTGTTTGTTGAGAGGGAGAATGCTTTGGCATTATAAGGATTTATGAGAATTGTGCCTGTTTCAAGAAAACTCTTGCTTCCTTAATTATACTCCTACAAGTTTAGCTTTAGTTCATACTGATTGAAGTTGCCTCACATTTGTGTTTTTGTTTGTGTGTTTTTTAGGTGTTTGGAAGGGGTGGGGAGGAGATGGATTTCTTGAAACAACAAGGGATTCACGTAAAAATTGTTCCTAGTAAGTACATTTTTGAATGCTTGCAATTTTAAGCACAGTTTCTAAGTGTTTTAAGTGACTCTAATGATATGGAAATTCATGTTTGAGAAGTTATAGTGTGCCTATTTCCCTTTGGACCATATTGGATTAGAATGTAACACTCGTTTATGACTCATGGGTACTATTTATTTGTAGTTTAGATTTAATTCAAGGTGCCTGAGTTTGTAGGTTGCACTATGGTAGTTTGTGGGTTATTGATGCACTATGGTAGTTTTTGTGACAACTTTTGAGATTTCAAGTACATTGTGAGCTAATTTTCTTATTGATATATGTGTTCTTGAATATTCATTTTTTGGGAATTCTGATAGTTCTATTGAGAACAAGTGGTTGTGAAATATTTTTGGGTGTGTATTTCTTTAAACAGGTTCAAAGTAAATTTTTGGTTTTGTTGTGGTAGCATCGTTATGCTACCGAAAATTTTCCTTCATCTTTGTTTCTCATATCTAGATAACCAAGCTTCTCTTCTTCAAGATCTTGAAAAAGAAGGTTCTCTCATTTATTCAACTATTGAGTTTTCTTGTTTTACAGGTGCAACAAATGAGTAAAGATTTGGTATCGCAACCTCTTTATGCTTTTTCTTGGCGAACTCTAGATCCAACACATTCACTACAAGAATTTTGCCTTGAATGTACCATTTATGCACATTTCCAATAAACACGGTTAGTTGAATACGAATTCTGATCACATTTTCACTTTCAATCCTTTATCTTAAACCTTTTTTGTTTGTGATTCTTTGAATAACAGTGGTCAGACAAAGATGCCTATAATCAGACACTGCCGAAGCTGGGGGGTCTGTTCAAGAAGAATTATGAAAGGATCCATACTTACCAAGTGGAGAGGGACAGTAAACTCATAATGTTTGTAAAATCATAATGTTTGTATTACTTCTAATTTGTGTTTTCAAAGCCTGAATGATTGTGCGGCCTTTTAAATTATAATTTTATAGCAGAATTTGCGGATTAAATATAATAGATTTACAATCCATACATAAATAATATGTCATAGCCATAACGTTTGATGATGATGTGTCATGTTATACTTTTTGACTGAAAAACTAGATTCGGTAATGGAATTTAAAAAAAAAAATAGACAATAATTGATAAAACGGACAGATTTTGGGCTTCAATATCGGTTTAAAGGACTTCATTTGATTCTTGAGCTTCAGTTGCAACCGACAATAAAGACATTGTTATTAAAGCCCTTTAATGTCGGTTTGAAACCGACATTAAAGACAACTAAAATTAAAGGGTTTTAATAAAACTATCTTTAATGTCGGTTGTTAATCGACATTAAAGCCCTTTAATGTCGGTTTAGCCCGAATTTCTTCTAGTGGCAGGTGTTGTTTTTCCAATTTCTGCTACTGACCTTGTTTGCTTGAATCTTCAATTACAATCTATTTTCAACTCTATTGACTCTAATAAAATTACAGACCCTTAATCATACATTAAGATTCATCAACCAAGAGCCAATTACAAATTTAACAACTGAATCAAAGAGAATTGTAATGTCAATGTTGAATTAAAAACCATATCAATCACTAAACATGCATTGCTAGAAATTCACCCACCAAACTCAAATTAACGATAATAGAGTGCTTAAATCATGCGTTGATCTCAATTGATAGAGTAAATATGCAAAATGTAGAAGCTAACATAATTATTAAGCACTCTAATTGCATTTAATTTGAGTTCAAAGTATGCTAAAAAACAGTTTTTCTGAAACAAGGGTTTCTAGAATATAGACCTTTGTAGATTCCCTCCTTATCCTTGCTCTCTACATGAAATTGGATCTCCAAATCACTAGTAGACCACTAAGAGGATCTTCTCTACTATCCTCAGCCTTGGATTGAGTGGTAGAAACTCAAAATTATGAGGAATTGGATAGGGATTGGAGAGGGTTTGAGAGAATTTAAAAAATTCTCATAATTTTCCAATAATTCATCATACGTCTCTCCAGTTTCTAAAATTGAAGTATTTAACAAGTTCAAGCATGCAAGCACTTAGACTTTCAGCTAATTGACACTTCAATTAGCACTAAGTGAGTATGCAAGGTGTTGATTTGTGGAAAAATCCTCTAAAAAACCAAAATTGGGATAAATCCACTAAATACATTTCAATTTTTTTAATTAATTTAATTTAATTTAATTTAAGAATAAATTAAATCTTAATTCAATTTCTATAAATTGAATTTGAAAATGAAAATTTGATTTAATTTTAATTAATTAAACAAATTTAATTAATAAAATAATTAATAATTTAATATCAAATATTAAATTAATAAAACACCTAATTTAAACATGAATCCTTGTTCATGTAAACAATATTTAAATCAATATTTAAATATTTTAAACTCTCCAATTTACGTTTAATTCTGATAAATTTAAATGTTAATTATATTCAATATAATTATCCAAATCCTAAAAATTAAAATTTGAACATTTCAAATTTAAACACTTCAAATTCGCTCAATATTCTAATCCAAGGTTTAATCTTTTATGAGCTACTAGGGAGACTTTATGGACCTACGGATCATGAGTTCTGACGATTTAAGATTAATTGGTAAACTTTTTAAATCGAATTAATTAATATTCGTTAACTACCGAGACATACCACTATAGCTCGATAGTTGCACTTTCCTCATTCAAGATATATTTTTGTCTACTTGATTTAATCATTATCAATAAGTCGATTCTTCACAGGTCGTTCGTATTTACAACTAGGTCAAAATTATCGTTTTACCCCTATAAATACATCTTGCTCCTTAAGCTCTCACTAATCCTCTATTGAACAATTGGTTTATAGTCCAACTAATAAACCATGTCCCTCTCGGCCATGAAAGGGCAGACGTTCTTTGTTTAAGACCAGAAATCAATACTTAAGGGAATAACCTATCTGCTAACCCTAAAACGGGCAGGAGCGAATTCCATCTTGTAAGACTATGTGCCCAGCTATCCGGTCTTATCCCAAAAAGGGAGGCTTGTTGAGCAGTGTTGTTGAACTATTCTCACCTATGCAGATCAAAGGATAATCACAAATGAACAGAAGTTCTTAATTAGCTCAGGATTAAGCTCGAGTTATCCTAGGTCATCGAATTGAAATAAGAAATTTTAATAGTAAACGGTCGTTAGTGACTATTTCATGGTTCGGTCTTATTCAAAACTCTTTTGTATATGATGCCCCCACTCACATGTCTCCACATCGATTCTTGGATCATATTGTTGTAACAGTATACAAAGTATGTCACATCCATAGTGTCCCTAGGACGAGGTACACAATCTCATCCATATACTTATAGACCTTTTTGGCTATTTACTATAACTTCATCCTCTTTTATGTCTCGACATAAAGTTAGAGTATTCATACTATAGCCATAGATTCGTTTATTAGATTTTATAACATAATGCAATTTCAATTTCAATAACACTTTTATTGAATAAATCATTCAATAATACTTTTATTGATAAATAGAATATGTTTCCATGATTACGAACTGCGAGTTTTAGGACATTCCGAACAATTTCATGCTTGATTTCTCAAATCAAACTCTTAGTAACTTTATCCAACATCAAATGCAAAACTCATTCAAAGAATTCAAAAAAGAATTACACAGGTATTACAAGAGTTGTAGCAACCGTAAGCCGGCAAGTGCAAACCCACTTAGTCGGCTTAAGAATAGACTCAAAGATTGGTATTTTTTATGTGACCATCTTAAGAGTGAAGAATTTTAGGTTATATTAGTAGGGATGTCTAGTTACATACTATCATGATCTTCATTTACTATTATGGAATGTTTTTTTGTTTTTTTGTTTGAATGTAGAAAATTTTAGAGACGAATAGGAAGAATAAGGAGAAATTACCATTCAATCACGTAGGTTGTCGAAGTCGTTCCTGCAAATTCAATCTGAGCTGTAGGAAAAACAAGGCCGAGAAGTGGGATGTGTTGACCTATTCAAAGAAACGCAATCGAAAATGTGGCAAGTTTGTGAATTAGGCAACTGAGGATACACATGTAATCAATTTGTCTTATTTTCATTTTGTTTTAATTTGTTAATTCAGTCACTCGTACTTACACAACTTAATTAATCATCAAGGCCAAAAATCAACACGCACCAAGACTACCTTACAAAGCTTTAAATCGCTACATGATCGAACTTTGGGTTCGAGATAGATGGAAGATCTCATCTTTTGGTTTGACGCAAATGACCAAGTTTTTTTATAAAAAGAAAAAAGTAAGTCTGGAAATTAACAAAACACTTTTGTAAACAAATTCTGTCCCAATTTAAAATAGGTCAACAACCTATTAAACAAAAAAAAAAATTAAAAAGAAGAAGAAAACATACATTGTACACCAAGAAGTTAAAAGTACTAAGAAACTTTCCATATGAATATAAACAAATAAGACTTCAATTACCATCTTACACGTCGATGGTTAGAATTCTACCTCACATTCGTTGAACTAAAAAAAAAAATTATTAAAAAAAGCAAAAAAAATATATATCCTCTAAAGTACAAATTAAATAAGGCAATGCAATTCAGGAAAAATAGCATGGATGAGCCAATGTGCCATGAACTTATAAGCCTTCTGTGTCAAGTGGACTCCATCCCAACTAATATGCTCATTAGGATTTTGACAAACTTCAACTCCAGGAAGCCCACACATTTTCATAAGGTTAAAGTTGTAATTTCCTCCAACCCCACAACATGATTTTTGCAAAGAACCTTCATCAAATCCTGCTCATAGAAAATAGGGTTTAGAGAATTCAAAACATACAAATTTGAGAAACGTTTCAATCAACATCTAACTATATCAAGATTTTGTGTGATGTGAAAAACATACCTAGTACAAAAGCATGACGAAGAATCCAAAGGAATGCATTATAGTAATCACCATAAACGATAACGGTATGTGGATTCTCTTTCTTCAATACTTCAATCGCTTCTTTGACTTGATCATTGTGATAGCTGGCAAAACCATTCAAATCCTTTAAACAGTGGAGTTCATCATACGCACTTGTATCATTGGTTTGGAATCCAGTGAGATAGATGGGGAAACATCCAATTGGAAAGTTTCCAGGAACAACAACTCGAGTAGCACCATAGCTTATTACTCTCTACAAACATCACAAAAAAAAAATTAAGTAATAAAAAACTTCTCCCATATTCATATGACGAGGAACCCAAAAACAAAAACATGAGAAAAAGAATATCTTAGCAACAAATTACCTCAACAGCAGACTTTATGGATTGGACAACATCGGGCACCATATCTTTTACCTCTTGAATAGTTTTGCCTTGGAAGAGTGCATAGTTATAGTCATTGCCGCCAATCTCACCCACCAAGAATAAAGCATTGTACAATTTCTCGTTGCAATCTACACACAACATGTAGATATTTGTGAAACTATCCAACATTAAACAAAATGTAAAATTAAAGGGAAAAAAACTTAAAAGAAAATATATCTCAAAATATTTATATATTAATCAAAATGTATTTATCCACATTATATTAATCAAAGAGGTTAATTAGTTACCTCTTTGATTGTAACAAATGGAATTGAAATGAGAGAACATCCAATCAAGTTGATGGCTGAGAGAAGAGTTAGTAACTGGAGAAGATATTTTCTTTTGGAAAAGAAGTTCAGAAGACAAAGCCGTAGAACCAGCAACTGCAAAGTTGACTCCATGATTTGTCAAAGCATCTTTGTTCAAATAAGGACTCACCAAAGGAAGCCCTGCATCTAAAGCTACAAATTGAAATCACTGTTACATGTTATTAGTCATGAATTATTGTGGAGCAATACAATGAATTAATAAACAAAAAACATAATATAAAAGGTTAAAAATAATAGGTACCAAAGTAATCGATCATAAGTAGACCGTTGGAGCATCGACCAGTGGGATTGTTAAAGAACGATTCGCCGTAAGGAAGGTGAGAAAAAGGAGTGTTGAGATTTTCTCGAATGAGATTTCCAGTGTCTGAAATAGAATCACCGAGTTGATAGATAGCGTCGAACATACAGACTTTTAGTAGATGAGCATTGAAAGAAGAAGATAGGAAAAGAAAAAGAAAAATAGAGATCCAAAGAGATTTCGTTGAAGCAGCCATTATTTTTCAACTTTGGAAATTTGAGTGAGTGATAATATGGTGAGATGTTCTCTATTTATAGGTTTAGTTTCTTCCAAATGCTTTTGGGAAAACAAAAGGCTTTCAGTTTCAAATTCGGATTTGCTCATCTTTTTACTTTTTAGTGAAGGAATTTTCAAATCCCCGGATTTCCTTTTCTTTTTCCTTTTTACGAATTTAAAATTCTCAATTTTCGGACACTTATATTGTTTCCAATAAAAAAATAATAAATAAATAGTTTATTTCCCATTTTTATGTGTTTCTATGGTTTCTGATTGTCATTAATTCTAATTAATGTTTCTTTTTCATTATTAAATTTTGCAATTGTATAATAGCTTTTCCAACTTCTTTTCAATTGTTTGTTTTTTTTCGTGTGAACTTTTAATTTGACCAATTATTCCAAGTTTTTTTTCCCTAAAATTTAGTGAGAATTATTAGATATTTAAATCTAAAAGATAGAGTCTTATTATGTACAAATCTCAATTTTATTTCATAACTGCTTCTTTTGAATTTTAAATTTGGTCAATAATTGGATACCAAATTAAATGTTTAAAAATTTATTACACTTTTAAACTTTATACTATATTTAAAAATACAAACGCTTATTTTATTATATTCAAGAGAAGGTTTTTTTAGGTCGTTTAACAATGTGTAGTAGAGATTTGATGATTATTTGCTATTCAAGCAAATACATTTTTAATTTTAGTTTGAAAAAAATTGAGGTTATCTCCAATCATGAACTATTCCCTATGCTTTGAAGTCTGATGTTTAATCTCATATTATTGCAAATGTTGCACGGCAAAATACAGTATTCTTGTTTTTAGGATTTTGTTTCCAATCATACTTTTTAGTTATCTTTTATTATTAAATTTAAAGCACTATATTATTTATTTTGATTGATAAAATTTTGTAGACAAATTTCACTTTTTAATTATTTTTATAGATTAAATTTAAATATTATCAAGGTATTCTTTATTTCGATTGATTCAATTTTAAATATTTAATGGTCAAATAAAATGTGTTCACAATCATACACACCCTACAAAATAAGTAGAAGAATAAGAGGAACGATATGTAACACAAAGAGGCCGTTACCAACAACCACATCGCAATCATCGAGCTCAAAGTGTGACTGTGTGTACACACTTTGAATATGAAACAATCTAATCCAACAATTTCATATTTTATTTTTTCTTAATTCTATACTTTTCTTATCAATTTAATAAAGTCTAAATAAAAAATACAATGAATTAAAATTTAAAAAAAAAAAAAAAGACAAAATTGTATCGGTCAAAATAGATAATATTAACTGGTATTTAAATTTTATCTATACAAATAGTTAAAAAGTGAAATTTGTTTACAAAAATTTACCAATCGAAATAAATAATATATTATTTGATACATTATAATATAAAGTTTATTGGAGCGAAAATTAACATTTGAATATATTCAAATATTAATTATATGAATTAGATTAATATAATTTAATTTAATATGAATTTGATTCACATTAAATACTATATATTAATAAGAGAATTATAAATTATAGGTTATATTATATTTGATATAATATAAACTATAGGTTATGTGTTATATTAGATATAATATATAGTATAATATATGTCTTATATAGTAAGGTGGTTACTACATAATTATATATTAAATAAATTAAAATTGGTTTAATTTATTTTTTATTTTTCAATTTGAATTTAAATTAAAGGAAGGGAGTTATTAAAATAACTTCCCTCCCCTTTTTTCTCTCTTTAATTATATGTGAAAGTGGTGGTTGCAATAGATTCATCTTCTTTATGCCAAAAGTACATAGAAGGTTTGGGTCTACAATCGATTGTTCCTCTTCCCCCAAGAATCAACTGAAAAATTATCCTCTTAATTTCTCCATCTGCTCTCAAAATTAATTTCACAAAGCTCATACACTCCTGTGATTCTCAAACCCTAAAGAGATTATAGAGGTCTTTCTTGTGGTGGTTCCCAATGATTTGTTTTGGTATTGCTGTTGTTTGTTGAGATCGTGATTCAAAGACATTTTTTTATCATCTCGAGAGGAATTCAAGGAGAAGATTTGTCTTCAAGAGGTTAGTAAAATCTGAAACCCTAATTCCTCTCTTTACTAATTCTCTAAGCATGCTTAAATATTATCTTAAATATATATTTGATATTTTCTGTATTTTACATTATGTGAAAAACTAAAATTGGGACCCATCTTGCTTCCGCTTCACACTTCATAGTCCTTCAATTGGTGTTAGAGCCAAAGTCGTGTATTTTCAAGAGTGGTCAAACACCCCAGCTTTAGTTTCATCATCAGCGACCTAACTTCTGCTAGATATATCTCCTAAGGATCGTTAACCTACAAGAGTGGTCGAACGCCCTAGCTTCGTTTTCATCATTAACGACTTGACTCCTACTAGACACGTCCCTTAGGGATCGTGTAACCTACAGGAGTGGTCGGACACCCTAGCTTTAGTTTCTTCATCAGTGTCCTAATTCCTACTAGACATATCCCTTAGAGATCATGTAACTTGCAGAAGTGATTGGACGCCCCAGCTTCGTTTTCATCATTAGTGGCCTGACTCCTAGTAGACACTTCCCTTAGTGATTATGTAACCTGCAGAAGTCGTTGAACATCCCATCTTTGTTTTCGTCGTTAGCAACCTAACATCTGCTAGACACATCCCTAAGGGTCGTGTAACCTACTAGAGTGTTTGGACACCCCAGCTTCCTTTTCATCTTCAAGGACCTAACTCCTGCTAGATACATTCCTAACAGCTCATGTACCTATAGAAGTGTAGGATGCCTCAGCTTCAGTTTCAATAATCTGACTCCTACTAAACATATCCCTTAGGGGTTGTGTAACTTGAGGGAGTGATCGCCTTCTTCAACTTTGATGTCAACATTATGACTCTTGCTAGACACATCCTTTAGGGGTCGTGTAGCTTGCGGAAGTGATTACCAACTTCAACAAAGTTTGAACTTGGAGATAGAGTGGAGGGAGATGAACTAGACTTCATCTTCGGAGATGAAGCGGAGCCAGGTCGACCGGACTTGATCTTTTTGGGGTTGATGCCCTACAATCCCGTGTCCTGTAATTTGTAAACAGTTTGTATGAATGCTTGCGATGTATAATATATGATATTTTACTTCACTTCTTGATTTTTCTCAGTTGTTTGTTTTATTTTCTTTACCACAAACCAATAAACGTAAAATCCCTGGTTATCTGTATGTAACTTAAGCATGTATGTGGTGACATACAAGTGAATCATGTCTTAAGTGATAACCAAAATGGTCTGTAGTATATGGATAAAGAAGGGAAACCTTATGCTAGTAACGTTACAAATGCGGCCCGCTTTGTGGAATGGTCATAAATGTTGTGACTTGTCACAGATGGTCTGATCCTGATCATTCGTGTAGGGGACATATGAGCAGAGGCGTCTTATACAAAGAGTTTGTATAACCTAACCATGAAGTGTTAACATCTCGTTATATAACACCGTTCATGATAGAGACTTCACTTCACTAGAATGACCATAAGTAACATGACCTCAATCCTGAGTGAGTTAGGAATTTCTGCCATTGAGGGCGGTTCTTTGATTTGCATGGATGCGAGTGGCCAGGTCGCCGACTCAAACCTACCATTTTGGGAATTCATCTAATTTGGGAGCTGGGAACTCAGCTACACAAAATGGAATTCACTCCTTCCCCGAAGTAGGGCAAGTAGATAGATAACTCCGTTAGGGGCTGATTCCAAGGCTTGAACGATGTGGCGCCACACACCTTCTCTTAGCCCGAGAGATGTTCACACATAGTTGGACTATGTTGTATTGTTCATTAAAGGAATTAGTGGTACTTAAAGACTGAGATGTCACTACAGAGGCAAAATGGTAAATTGGCCCAGTTGTACTTATGAGCATCTATGAAGGGTCATCGTACTCATGATTGGTTATATCCGATGGACACAGAAATAGATCCGTTTTAAGAAGAGTTCAGCTATTGGTCTTTAGTGGAATGTCTGGCAGTTAATGGATGGTGGATCTCGTGGCTAAAGAGTTTAGTCAACTATTCACGTACCGTTGGAGCTTCGAGCCATAGATCCATAAGGCCCCCTTGGTAGCTTGGATAAAGTTGAGAATTAGTTTTTGGGTCAGTTTGAAATGTTCAAATTGACTAGAGGGAGTTCGATTATATATGATATAATTGAACTAGTTCATTATATATGATATAATTAACTAAATGTATGAGATACATTATTTTGGAGGAAATTAGATATAAATATGATTTATATCAAGTAGAGGAGAAGTTACTATAGTAGAGATGTGACATCAAATTATATGTTAAGAATATAATATGATTATATTCATTATTTATTTAAATAGGCGGACTTGAATCGTGTGAAAGTGGGAAAATCAAATTCGGTTCTTGTAACTGAAGAATAAAATGAAAATTGTTTTCATTTTTGTGAAGGATGCAAGAAAATCGCTCATGGTGTGAAAACTTCATGATCGCTTAACGTTGAGAGCCTATACAATAGTGCCCATCGTCCTAAACGATCACACACCTGCACACTAAACGATTGCACACAATTTCTAAACAATCGCTTACTTTTTCTAAATGATCACTTAGCGCGTCGAGCAATCCTAAACGATCGCTTACTATTTGCTAGACGATCGCTTAGTAAAACCTATGCGATCGTGTACCTTTTCCTAAATGACAAGCACCCGATTATACGATAGTCACCTACTATCTCCCACTTACTTGTTCGTTCTACACGATCGTCTTTTCCTGCTCCCTCTACCAATTCCATCAAAGTCCACTCTTTGGATTCTCACTCCGAGAATACCAAGGGCTTCGAGTGGTGGTGTCGTCCCCAGTTGCTGTTTGTTCTTGCGTTGTCGTTCGTGTAGTCGATCGTGGTGCTGCTAGGCCACTATTTGCTGGGCGATAAGAAGCGTAGAGGAGTTCGTTTCTGCTGGATTGAGTTCGAGTGAAGATTGTCTTCAACTAGTACGTTTACTCAATCTGTTGTATTTTAATTGTTAAAGCATGCCTATAGTTAGTGTTACAATGCATATTTCTTTGTTAGAATGTATGTGTGGTAATTCGGTCACAATGAATTTGGAAAGATCCGAACCCGCTCATGGATACTCTTGTTTAAAAGTTCCTTCAAATCTAGCATATGAGACAGAGCCAGGTGCACCAAACTTAATCTTGCATATGAGGTAGAGCCAAGCGAGCCAGACATCATCTTTAGAGATGAGGCAAAGCAAGGCGAATCAAACATGATCTTCCGAAATGAGGTGGAACTAGGCACATTCAACTTGATCCTTAGAGATGAGGTGGGATGAGGCAAACCAATCTTGATCTTGAAAATCAGGCCAAGTATAGGCACATTGAACTTAATCTCTAGAGTTGAGGTGAAACCAGGTGAACCAAACTTGATCTCATAGATAAGGCAAAGCCTAGGCAAACCAAACATGATCTTCATAGATGAGGCGAAGTTAGGTGAACTGAATTTAATCTCGCATATGCGATGGATCTTGAAGGAACCTATAAAGGCCTTGAGCGGAAAGGTGGGGATCGGTCCCAATTTTAGTTTTACATAGAACACAAATTACAGAGTTATGCAGAAAAAGGAAATTTATAGCATGCCACAACATAAAAATAAAAAAGTAAACTGGGGTTTCAAGAAACCCTTACCTTTGAAGAACCTTTTTCTTCACACGATTCCTTCTTCAAAACAGTCATGATTAAAATCGATTTCCAAATGGCCACCACCACAAATGTTACCTCTATATTCTTTGAGATGAGAATCACAGAAGTTTAGTGTGCTTTGTGGGTTTTGGAGAAGGAAAGGAAAAGAAGAGATGAAAGATTTGGGAGAAAAAAATTTCAGAGATTTTTCTTTATTTCATCACACATAGAGAGCTCTGTGAAAAAGAAAAAACTCTCATAAGAAAACCATCCTCCCACTCACTACGTGAGAGTTGAAAGAATTAAGGGGAGGGAAGTTATCTACACCTCTTTATTTCAAAATTAAAATAAAAATAAAAATAAAAATAAATCAATTTTAATTATATATATATATATAACCATATTTTATATCATATATAACCTATGGTTTTATTCAAATTTTTATTTCCTCTCAAATATATAACATATAATCATATTCAAATATTTATTTCATCTCAAATAAACTTTATATTATAATGTATCAAATACATTATAATAATTATATCATATAATTAAGTAAAATTAATTATATCACATATAATTAAGTAAAATTAATTATATCACATATAATTAATTCCCTCAATTAATTTAAACAATTCAAATTTACCCAAAACTGATTCTCATCAGATCCTTGTTGAGCTACAGAGGGGACCTCACAGACCTATAGCTTGAAGCTCCAATTATACTTGAATAATTAATTAAACTTCTTTAATTAAATTATTCAACATCATTAATTGTCAAGCACTCCACTAATGACTGATAGTCGCAGTCTTCGTACTACAGATATATTTCTGTAGCCCTAGTCAATAGTGCGATGACCATTCATAAATTGCTCGTAAGTACAGCTGAGCCATCCTGGTGAAATGCAAGTCTCTATTATTAACGATGTTATATAATAAGACTAGTCATTTTGTGGTTCGGTCTTATACAAATTCAAGATACCTCCACTCACATGTCTCCACATGAATGATCAGGATCAGGTCATTCGTAGCACTTTACAAAACTTGTAACATCTACAAAGCAGGTCGTATCCATAGTATCACCAGGATAAGGTACCCAGTATTATCCATCTAATACAGACCGTTTAGGTTATCATTTAAACATAATCCACCTGTATATCTTTATATACAAGTTTAAATTGTATAAAATAACCTAGGATCTTAGTTTATTAGATTGAGTAAATGCTCATAAAATAACAATTATTTTATTAATAACAATTTGTTTTTCAATGTTTACAAACTACGAGAATACAAGAGAGATTTAGGACATCAATCCTAACAGGTCCAAGTGAACCGAACTTGATCTCAGAAATGAGGCGAAGCAAGGAAAGCCAGAATTGATCTTCGGAGATGAGGCAAAGCCAAACAGACCAAACTTGATCAAGCATATGAGCCGGAGCCAAGCGAACTGAACTTAATCTTGCATATGATGTGGAGCCAAGCGAATCAGACTTATCTTGAAGATGAGGAGAAATCAGGTGGGCCAGACTTGATATCGTAGATGAGGTAAAATCAGGCAGGCCGACTTGATCTCGCATATGAGGTAGAGTTACATCATAATTTTGGAGAGAAGGCGAAACTGCACCAACATTTTCGAAAAGTCACACTAAACTTTTGGAGAAGAAGCAGTGAAGCCTTCAATCTTGAACTTGAAGAAACAAGGTGCGCCATTCTAGGTGAGCGAAGCCACAAAGTTGAAGAAAAAACGTCGAACTTTAGGCAAGCAATGTCTTGAACTTGAAGCAAACAATGCCTATTTGAAACTTCTTTCTTTAAATGAATGTAAAGAAGTTCAAATTTTCGAGGAAAATATTTTTTGTATACATCTAACTCGCATAGGCTTAAGTGAAGCAGCTTGTGCCTTTAATTTACTATGCCATCTACTTACTAAGAATTAACATCTTTAATTTTTTATGCAGCTTCTATTGGGTTTTATGTCCTAAAACTCGTGGTTTGTAAACAATAAACTTATTCTGTTATTAATAAAGATGTTATTGAGGTTTATTCAATAAAGTTGTTATTGAGTATATGAATTGCTCATTTCGTTTTTAGAAAGAATCTAAATCCAATAAACTAAGATCTATGGCTATTACATGAATACTTGGACTTTATGTAGCAGCATAAAAGTGGATCAAGTTCGAGTAGATAGCCAAAATGGTTTATAGTATACAGATAAGGCTGGGTAGCTTATCCTGGGGACACTATCGGATGCAGCCCACTTTGTATTTAGTACAAACGATGTGATCCTGAATCGTTCATGTGGAGACATGTGAGTGGAAGCGTCCTGTGCAAAGAGTTTGCATAAGACCGGACCAAAAGATAAATCACTCTTACTTTATAATGTTATTTACTATTTAAGACTAAATATTTCAAAGCGATGACCTAGGTAACTTGATCTTAATCTTGAGCTAACTATGAACTCATGTTTATTCGTGATTATCCTTAGATTTACATGGGTGAAGGTCGGCTCAACAGCGCTGACTCAATAGGCCTCCCATTTTAGGAGTAAGACCGGGTAGATAGCTGGGGATATAGGGTGCAAGATGGAAATCACTCCTACCCACTTTTAGGGATAGTAGAGAGGTTGTTCCCTTAAGTGCTTGCTCTGGGTCTTGAACAAGGGGTGCAACCCTCTCATCAGTGTGAGAGGGACTCGGTTTGGTGATTGGATCACAAACTAATTGTTCATTAGAGGATCAGTGGGATTTAAGAAGCATGTTGAATATGGAAAGCCTCCTCTTACCTTGTTCATATGAAATTTATTCCTTGTAATTTGGATCTATTTTTATTCTTACCATATGTACAATTTTTTACTGTTATAAGTTTTTCCATAATTGGCTATCATAGTTTTATATATAAGGGATGCTCCCTCTTGTAAACAATATCATAAGAAATATAGAGAAAAGTTCAGAATTACAACTGAGCAAGATGTAATCTCGAGGGTAAAACAGCTTTTGACCAAGCCGTTATGACGAACAACTGTGAAGGGTTGACTTACTGATTATGGTTATATCGAGTGAACAAAAACATATCTAAGTGATGGGAGTGCAACTATTAGGCTTTAGTAGAGTGACCCGATAGTTAACGAATGTTGGTTAAGTGGGTTAAAGAATTTAGCCGATTAATCTCGTATCGTTGGACCCATGATCTGTAGGTCTATGAGGTCCCTCTACTAGCTCATATCAGATCAAACCTTTAATAATGTGACAAACGAGTTTGAAGTGTTTAAATTCGATTCTTGGAGTAAAGTGTTGAATACATTCTATATATTTAAACTAATGTTAATTATGAACTAAACATATAAAGAGAGACTTTGAGATTTTTAAGTAAGATTTAAATATCAAAACTATAAATAGAGATTCATATTGATTGAGATTAGCGTTGGATTTAATAATTAAATATTAAATTAAATTATTTAATTTATTTTTAAATGAATTATTAGAATTAATTTTGAAATTAAATGGAATTGGTAAAACTTGCAACAAAGTCAAAAAATTTTACAGGGTCAAAATTGCAACAAAAGTCAAGATGTTGACATTTGACTTTAAGAAGCCAAAAAGTCAAGTTGTTGACTTTAGACTTTTAGAGTCAAAGATAGATTTTTGACCAAGTTAGTGGAAAAATTCAACATTTTTTAGTGGAAAAATCTTATTTTTGCATTGTTAGGTGTCAATCCCACTTTGAGTTAGTGAAATTTGAGTGTCAAATTCTTATTAACTTAAATTTGCATGATTTGTATGATTTGGCCTATAAATTGAAGAGTTATGTGATGTTTAATGTTCTTTGCAAAGTGGACTTTTATGAGACTTTTTGAGAAAACTCTTAACCTAATTCTCTCTCAATTCCTTACCCTTTTTCTATCCAAATTTGTCACTCACCAGATCTCACCATCCCATTCTAATGCTGGAGAATAGTCAGGAAAAATCTCGTGTTGGTCTACAAACCGTTTGTGAGGAGATTGGAGCGGATTTGGAGAAGAATTAAGACTATAAAAGTTGTGTATTCTCTATCCCTTTGTTTTAATTTAATTGCATGCTTATTCTTTTGAAATTAACATAATTAGAATACTTTAGATCTTTTATTTCTTCTGTTGGCTATGTGTTTGTTCCATCAGCCCCCAGTAGAGATGACCATCTTTAATTTGGAGTTTCGTTCCTTACTGGAGATGAATGACATCAAATTTGTAGTATTACACTTAAGTGGTTGTGACATCTTTTTTTATGGACTAGACTTAAATGTCTTTAAGTTGCCTACGTACCCTTGAAGAAAGGGATTAAGTCATAACATAGTTCAATTAATTTTTTTTTTTTTTGCTTTATTTTACTGGACTGAACTTAAAGTTTCCTTTAAGCTACCTACATACCCTTTATAATGAAAAAGAATCAAGTCATAACGTAGTTCAATAGAGTTTTTGTTTTCTTTTTTTACTGGACTAAACTTAATGTTTCCTTAAAGCTGCCTACATGCCCTTAATAATGAATAGGGATCAAGTCATAACATAGTTGAAATAAGTTCTATTTTAGTCATTCACCTTTTTAGCTCATGTGAGCAAAGAGTGTCATGTAGTTTAGGCTCTTGCGATAAGGAGCTTCTACATTTAAACTTTAAAAGCTCTTATTTCATCATGGCTTCGTTCATTTTCTTAGGAACCTTTTATATTTATGTCAATAGAAAACTTCCTCTTCATGCGTGAAGGGACACGACTGTGAATCTTTTGTCGTTATCTTCGTTATGAAATGGTTTTGCCTTCAAGATTTTCATCTTTCTTTTATGTTGATTGCTTGTCATTTTGAGACGATCAAAAGTAGATTTTGAAGGTCAATCTTTCTTTAATGTAGAGATACTTAGCCTTCTAAAGGCTGAAGTTCGAGTAGAGGTAGATGTTAAACATTGATCTTCTTCTTTTGTCTTAGCCATACCCAATCTTTGGAAAATTGGAGATTGAGTAGTTGAAGGCTTGATATGAACGAACACAGAAGTTCTTTGCTAAGTTTATTTTGAATCGTTACTTCTTCAGTGATTATGTGATTGCTTTTGACAACTTTTGAGCATTCTTTAAATGGTGACTCGTTTTTCTTATGTCTTGACAAAGGAACATAACATAGGATTAAAGGATTTGGAGCTTGAAGGATTTAGAGCTTCCTCATCCTTTAAAATTTTAGTCTTTATAGGGCTAGTGGATGCCTCACTTTTTTAAGAGTCAAAAGTACTTGCCTCATTTCTTGACTCTTTTCTTGCATCTGTTTGTAGCTTTGGCTTGGGTTTATTCTCACATTTAATTATACAGCCTTCTACAGGCATAGCTTATCCGATGTTATCATTCTTCAAGTAAAACTTTGTGTCTACGAAGTGAGATTCAGCTATTGAGAATGGATTGGAGTCTACTTCAACCTTTTCAACACCATCTTGATAAAACTTGAAGCATTAATGTTGTGTCGAAGTTATCACTCCATTTCCATGAATCTATGGATGACTCGGTTGTTGGATTTTATGTCCTAAAACTCGTAGTTTGTAATATCTTATTCTTGTTCAATAAAGCAGTTATTGAAAATCTTTAGTAAATTTAAATTCTATATTCATGAATTCAATAAACTAAGGTACCGAGGCTATTAAGTTTAAGTTTGAACTTTATGTAGTGACATAAATGTGGATCAAGTTCAAATATATATAGCCAAAATGGTCTATAGTATATGAATAAAGTTGGGCACCTTATTCTAGGGACACTATGGATGCGGCCCATTTTGTAGTTAGTACAAACGATGTGATCCTAAACCATTCATGTGGAGACATGAAAATGAGGGCATCCTATGTAAAGAGTTTACATAAGACTGAACCATGAAATAGTCACTTTTTACGTTCTAAATGTCGTTTTATACATAAAACTGACTATTTCGTTAATTGATGACCTAGGTAACTTAATCTTAATCCTGAGCTAACTATGAACTCCTGTTCACTCAGAATTATCCTTAGATCTGCATAAGTTAGGGCAACTCATTATTGCTGGCCCAATAAGCCTCCCATTTCAGGGGTAAAATCAGGTGGATAACTAGGAACATAGGGTGCAAAATGGAATTCACTCCTACCCGTTATAGGGATAGTAGATAGGTTGTTCCTTTTAGTACTAAATCCAGGTCTTGAACAAGGGGCCCCACCCTCTCATTGGCCCGAGAGGGGTTCGGTTTATAGGTTGGACCTTAAACCAATTGTTCATTAGAGGATTAGTGGAACTTAAGGAATAAGATGTAGTCTCGGGGGTTAAACAGTTTTTATGACCTAGTTGAGATTATGAACAACCTATGAAGGATTAACTTACTAATCATGGTTATATCAAATGGACACAAATATATCTATAGTGAGGGGAGTGCAACTACAGGACTATAGTGGAATGACCCGTTAGTTAACGAATGTTGATTAGCTTCGTCTAAAGAGTTTAGCCAGCTAATCTCGGATCGTTGGAGCCCATGATCTATAGGTTCATTTGGTTCCCCTACTAGCTCATATGGAAAGTATGATAGAATAATTTGAATTGTTCGAATTAGGTGAAGAGAGAGAAACTGACAAGTATATGTGATATAGTGGTCGATTTTTTAGTTTAGAGATACAACTTTAATATTTAAATGTGATTTAAATATCAAAAATATGAATACGTTAATATTCAAAAGCTCGAAAATAATAGAAATGGTCAAAGATGTAAAAAGTCAAAGAGTTGACTTTTGACTTTGAAAAGTCAAACTTTGATCGACCTTATATTCAAATGTGATTTAAATTTCGAGAAAATGAATGTGGATTCATGCTTGGGAGGTCAAAATTAGTTAACACGGAAAAAACATAAAAAGTCAAAATGTTGACTTTTTGGTCAAAGTTTGACTTTGACCAAATCACTATTTTGCCCTTTGACTAAAGTTAGTGGAAAAATCCAAACTTTTGTTGGATAATTCCACTAACAAAATAGTGGGCTAGGTGTTGGCTTATAGTGGAGATATTAAGCCTACTAAGATAGTGGATTCTAGGTGTTGGGATTTTATGAAATTATTTCATGCAATTTTGCATGGCCCTTTTCTATAAATATGGGCTTGCATTTTTGGATTAAAAACTTTTGGATTTTTGCCAAAATAGTTTTTCTAAAATTGGGCTTAAAAGAAAAACCAAAGTCCAACCAAAAATCCCTTATTCTATTTCCATCTTTTCTCTCTCTCGGGTTCTTCTTCCATCGGGTCCCACAACTCGGTTCTGAGTCCAGAGAATAGTAGGTCAGCTCTAGTGGTGGTTCGTTCGTGTTCGGATAAAGATAAACATGTTTCGGGAGCTTCAAAGGTATTATTTCAAAATAACCCTAATTAATTCTTTTAGGGTTGCATGTTTATTTTGGACAATTAGAGTAAAATTGATTCTTATTTCCGCTGCGCATGTCGATTTCCATCATCGGTAACAACTTATAAGTGATCCTCGAGTCTATGAGATGGAACAATGTGTTGATCTTTAGGTCACCAATAATAAGTTCCAAATGTACCATGTCAATCACTCATTGAGCGCCTTTATTATAGCCTTGAATTACTAGCATATTATTTGACAATTCTTCCATCAATATACCTAATTGTGTCATTATTGACTTGGGCATTATATTGACAACTGACCCATTATTAATAAGAATTCGATCAACTCCTTATTCTCGATGAATAAAGGCCTATTTGAACCTTTGACCCCAATGATAAATCTTCATCTAAAAAGCCTATGGTTGTGCAGCAGGAGGCACGTGTGCGCACCACAAGGGTTGGGGCGTTTGAACTTGCTACTTCTGAATCTAACAATGCATTAATAAGGGAATCTTGATTAATTGAGAGAGTGACAAAAATCATTTATATCAAATAACGACAAGTCTTTTTATTCTACCTAGTCCTTTAGTGAACTTGAAGGAGCATCTTCACTCTTTATTGCGCTAACAACATAACATGCGATGACTTGTCGTACTTCTTTTGAAAAATCTTCACCAATGTTTTCTGGTAAGAAGTCTACCAAAGTTATTAGACACAAAGGTTGGGGGAAATCCTCATCTTCCTCCTACACAAGCTTTGGATTCCATGCCTTCTTTTTTCCTTTATTTTCCTGAGTTTTGCCACCCTCTTCTATAATTTCAATAGAAGTGTGACTCTTTTTTTGTGGAACTTGACTTTTTTCTTTTCTGATGAGTCACAATGATCCATCCGTCATCATCCTCTTCAAAAGACTCATTCTTGCTTTTAAGAGTCGTCCATCACGATCTTCTGCTAAAACAAAACAACTATAGGCTCCAAGGTCTCAAACTTGATCAAGCTTTCCTTTGATTATAAAACGATGTTGTTGGTGAAACATTAGAAGTCATTGCCACTACAACATGATTTTTTTGAGCTACTTCATCATGATCCAACTCAATCTTTTTTTTTTTCACGAGCCAACTTTACAATTAGCTCATTCGGCACGAAACACTTTTCAATGGGTGACTAAAGACCCAGTGTGAAACCCGGATTTCCATTTTCCCTACTTAAGCAGGTGGTTAAGGAAATTAACTAAGTAAAAGTTAAATCCTATGTTGAAGTGAAGGAAATTTCTATGTGTTGAATAGATTTTCCTTGAGTAGTTTGAGTTAAGCTTTAATTGATGAAAAATTGACTAAGTGTTAGACTAGGCATTGCCATGCGTTGGCCATAAGATCTTGGAAAGATTTCTTGGGCAAAAGGGAGAATTTGACGTGGGAGTGACGCATGCCTTGGAGGTTAGACCAATGCATTAGACTTAATGTATGCGTTGGATGCATTGGATGCATTGGATGATGGATTCATTGGATGATGGATGCGTTGGATGCGTTGGATGCATTGGATGCGTTGGATGCGAAAGATGCGTTGGAAGGATGGTATGCATCCATGCGGCTGAAGGAAGTGAAGTGATGCGTTAGAAGGGACCAATGCGGCTGAAGGAAGTGAAGTGATGCGTTGGAAGGCAGCCCATGCGTCGAGCGGTCGATGCACAGTGCCCTTGCCCAATGTGTCGACCGGCCAGCCAAGCGCCCCTGCCATGCGTCGAGCAGCCTCGGCCAAATTGTCCAGCCGTGCATCGATGGAAGCGCCCATGTGTCGAGCGCTGCTAAGCCTGCTGAGCGGCCATGCCTATGCGTCGATGCCATGAGCCAAGCGCCCCTGCCCATACGCCGAGCGGCCATGCCAAGCGCACAGCCCATGTGTCAAAGTGCCTTACCAAGCATCAATGCGTCGAGCATGCCCATGCGGCCGAGCAAGCTAGCGATGGCCAACACCTATGTAGCACGCCCATGCGTCAAGCGACCAGCATCTATGCAACACGCCCATGTGTCGAGCGGCTAGTGCCTATGCCAAACACCATGCGCCATGCCGAGCAAGCTTTGCGATGGTACCTAGTGAGCCATGCGTTGAGGAAGAGCGGCCACCCTATGCGTTGGTGATGGCTGGCTCTTGCGATGGCTAATTTGGATTACGATGGCTAAGTTGGGTTGCTAGGTGTTAAGTAGTGGACTATGCGTTGAACATCCAAGAGTTAGATGCATATAAAGGATGAGATCACCTAGAAAACATCATCAAACCATGTGTCTTCTTGGGAGGAAGCCTTAAGGCTTAAGAATTCGAGGTGGTTGCATCAGATTAGAAGCTCATGTGTTGGCTAGATAGGAGATGGACACTTAGATTGCATTGATCAAAGAGTTGCGTTATTAGTGTGAGGAAGAAACACTTGGACATGCAGCCAAGTAGGAGGTGTCAAATTTGGAGAAGGTTTGGACGCCTATAAATAAGGCCAAAGACTTCATTTTTCAGATCAAAATTCAAAAATACATTAAAAAGAGTGGGAAAGTTGAGCAAACCTTGCGTTGAGAGCAAAATCCATGTGTTGATCATAGAGTTTCAAAGAGGACGCATTGGATAGTGAAGTCTGAAAAATAGCATCAATTTGGGACGAGGAGTTCTCCCAATTTACTCGTGCGTTTGATGTGATTCCAAAGCCATCTGAAAGCCAAAAGAGTCTAGTTTTCATGGTCGGACTGTCGAAGAAGAAGCTCTAAGGAATCGGGCTAGAGAATGAGGAAAAAATAGAAGGGTCGAGTTATAGGGTAAGCTGGGCCAGTCTTGATGGTTTGATGTTTCCGGCCAAACCACGGGGATTTATGAACTAAGATTTTGAGGGTTCAAAAGAGGAGCCCGAGAAGACCAAGGAATTTCTAGAGAGAAAAGTTCCTAAACGACCAAGGTGAGTGGTACTTTCCTTTAAGTCTTAAAGCATATCTTTTAGAGTAAATTGTATATGCTTAGGTTATGAATGAGTATCTAGGGTGAGAATGAGATTATGTGATCGAGATGGTCAGAGGGTCAATAGACCTAGTGCCTGAGCCCGTAAGCAAAATCTCACCGGATGGTCAGGGGACACAAGAAGTCTAGTTCTTGAGCCTGTGGGAGGATCCTCGTATGGGATGGTCAGAGAGCTGACGGGCTTAGCTTTTGAGCCCATGAGCGGGGAGCTATGTGCACATAGGAGACTGAGGGAACGTAAAGTGTAAGCGTTGTAGCTAGTAGTAGTTATCTATCTACCATGTGTGTAGGTAGACAACATACTCATTCTAAGTAGTTATCGGTTTAGCTATCTACCATGCGTGTAGATAGAAGTGAGAACGGACTCACTCAAGGTGGAGGTGTGGAATGTAACCTCGTATTCATGATATGCTTGTTATTTATGAGTTGAAATAGACTCTAGAAGTTTCCTACCACTCATTGAGCTTTGTAAAAGCTCATTTTGTTATTTCATGTTTTTCTTCCCAGGTAGCAAAAAGGTGAAGAGTTCCAGGGTGCTACTAAGGTCAAGGTCTGTCACATGCCACAGTTATACTTCTGGAGGGTTTTACAGTTGTTGTTGTAAATTTTATAGATAAGTCTTGGAGTTATATAAACGTTATATCGTTGTAATATAAGATTGGCCTACTTAATCTGCTGTAGTTTTCCTCCTTGACTTAATCAGTTGGTTGTTGAATTTGTTCATTGGTATTAGAGTTATTTCCGCAAGAGTTATTAGGCAGTAAGTGTCAACCAAAGGGTTGATAACTGCTGACAGTCACGCCCTTTCCAAGGCTCAAAAGGTAGTCTGGGACGGGGTGTGACACCTAGTGATACTTGCAGTAGTTAGGATCGTCTACTTTTGCTGACTGTTTCAATCACTTGCATTTCGGCAGTTGAATAAGTTGTTTCTCTAGTAGTTTTTTCGGCATGTCTGCATCGTCAATGTTAGGGAATGGATAAACCTTATACTATCTTTCTTTAGTAGTTGGGTGATGCTACACCCTTCATCATGCTTTCTTTCAAATTTTGTTTCTTTTCGCTTGGAGAAAAATTTCAGTGGGGTCGTATGAACGACCATAGATTCTTTTGTGGCACTATTTGCAATCTTTTTCAGTGCCTTTGGTTTCATTCTTGTCTTTTCTCACCTTACGAACCAAGAAGTCCTTAGTTCCCTTGTTGGTGATGCTCACCTCCACATCATGGGTGCGAATTATTAGCTCTTCGAATATATGAGGCTTTATCCCTTGTAGAATGTAGATAAGTCCTTAATGCATGCCTTGAGTTCACATTTCCATTGTAGATAATTCAGTGAGTCTATCTTTTCAATCCAGACTCAGAGCTCTCCATTGATTAATATAGTCAATGACTGACTCTCTCTTCTATTGTTTGGCATTTGTCAGCTCCATCATGCTAATAGTATGCCTGGTGCCGTAAAAGTGGTTCAAGAACTCTCTTTCTAGTTATTCCCAACTGTCAATCACTTCTGGCTCCAAATCCATGTACCAATCGAAAGCATTTCTTTTCAAGATTCAGACGAGCTGTTTTACTAGCAGGTTTCTTCTGGTGCCTACATTTTTGCAAGTTTCAATAAAATGAGCAACATGTTGTTTTGGATTTCTCTTTCCATCAAACTGCTATAACTTTGAAGATTGATACCCAACTGACATTCTCAGGTTGTCAATTCTTTTAGTGTACGACTTGGAGTACATAAAATAATTTTGTGACGATCCTCCATACTGAGCCCTTATGAAGTTTCTGATCACATCCTGTAGCTGTTGAATTGATAGGGAAGCGACAAGGATGGATTGTTGCAGCTAGTTTTCCTACAAGAAAATCTTTCCTTTGTCATTGGCTTTGGTAGTTAGAGCTTGACTCATCTCAGTAGTTTCTCGAGCTTGCACTTGATCTCTTAAGGCAGTGATTTCATGATATCACTCCTCAACAGCTTTCATTAGGAGATATAATTTTCTCTCCATCTCTGCCATGGCTGCCTCGACCATCACATCAGCCATCATAATAGATATCACATCAATGTATGATTCTTTCCTTGATCAGTTTGAAGTAGAGTTATCAAAGAAATGATTTTCTTTGATGACGAACCCACCTTTAGGAGATTCCATTAGTTGTTCCAAGATTTTCTTCACGAGGACAAAACTTTATTCTTGTTCCTGCATGATCTTCTTAAAACAACTGTGGGTGACAGGTCCTATGTAGACATCGCTTGCAACAATTACTTTGGATGTAGCTTTCTTTTGTGTCATTGTTTAATTTGATTGTTAAGAGAGAGATGAGTGGTAGAGATGTTTCTCTGGGCATGCCAAATTGTTCACACGAGCTTTTGGAGATATGTGTTTCGTGGAGTTGAACTTGTGTTGATGTAGATTTGATGTGGATGTGGCTCGATCTCTAATACTTGATTCTCTGATTCTCTCTAAGTTGAATGCGTATGCTTGACTTGAGGAAACGGAGCGTGTGATGTTCTTTAAGTTGAAGTATTGGAAGAACGCTTGTATCCTTAGGACTTAAGCTTTAAGGAGTGGTTTGGTCTTCAGGAGTCAGAAAGTCTTATGAATGTAGAGAATTCTCTCTAGCTTTCTGGAGTTGAAAATTTTCTGACCCCTCAAATGAAGGAGGACTTTGTATTTATAGAGTTCTTAGGTGGGTTTTGTGAACTTGGGTTTGGTTGGTCCATGAATATGGCCTTTGGAATTTAACGATCAGGATGAAAATATGTGGCATCATCGTATTAACCAATTTATATCATCAATTTCAATTTAGGACACATGTCAACTTCTAATTACTCCCAATTTCAATTATTTGTAATTTCGTCATTAATTTGGTAAATGGTGTGGCAATTTGTGATTAGTCGAAAATTTCTCATTCAACCACCTCTTGGTTAAAAGTAATTCTTTTATATTTCTATTTGAATGATTTGATTATTTCTTAATTTCAATTTTTAATTTAAATAAAAAAAATATATTTTCAATTTTTGTGATAACCGCCTTTTAGTTTTTTTTTTTTAAGAAAAAATTATTTTGATTTAGATATCCTCCTAATTTTAAATTTTAATTAAAACAAAATATTTTTCCATTCTTTTTTTTAAAATTCGTAATATTATCTCTTAGTTTAAAAAATCTTTTTGTTTATTTATTTAGATTTGGATGATTTTATTAATTGGTTAGTTTCAAACTTTTATCTTAACCAAAAGATGTTTGTTTACTTTTTTTTTGTTTTAATTTCATGATAATCCTCCTTAAATTAAAAAAAAAAAACACATTTTCCACCTGCAAAATCCTTATTTATTTATTTATTTAGAATTGGATGATTTGATTATCCTTTTAACTTTATTAATGTTTTTATTTCCCAACAATTCATGTAGTAAAAAAAATCTCTTTTAATTTAGATTTGGATGATGTGGTTATCTTCTAATTTTAACTTTATTTTGAACTAAAATGTTATTATATTTTCTTCTCCGTTATTATTATTATTTCTTTTCTTAGACATAAACCTTAAAAACTTATTTTTATTAACAACCATTAATTCTAAACTTCATTTCAAACAAACATTACTTTTTTTATTGGATGATTTGATTAACAACTTAATTTCTTTGGTTTTAAAAAATTTACAATTCATTGTTCAGTCTAGTCTAAATCTAGGATCAAATCTCAATGTATACAATTAATCAAATTTAATTTCACACACAATTATAAAAGTATTCATAGAAAGGGGAAAAAAAGAATGGTGAGAGAAAGGCTATGAAGTATAGACATAGATACGGCTACACGATACGGATACGGCGATTCGTCAATTTCTAAAAAAACTAAGATACGAATACGTCTAAGGATGCGTCATTTTTTATATATTTTTTAATATATATATTTCTAAAAAAACGAGGATATTGATATGTTGAAGATACATTATTTCTTTAAAAAAATCTAGGATATAAATAAATTTAGCATACAAGTTAATAACAATAGCACAAAATAAAATACAAACACTGAAATACAATACAAAAAAAGCAACTAGTGAGCTTTTGGAAAGATTAGATGAGTTACTTGTTTTTTTTTTTTTTTTTTTTTGAAGATGTATTGTAATTAAAGTGTGGGGTGAGAGAATCAAACCTTAAACCACAAGGTTGATAGTATAAACATTATGTCAGTTGAGCTATGCTCTTGTTGGCAATTGAGATTCTTTTTCACTGGCACAAATTTTAAATATTTAATACTCAATTGTTTTATCATATAAAAAGAATAGAGTACAAAGAACACCTTACCAATTATGGAAGAATAACTATATTTGGAGTTAAGACCTAGGCATAACGTTGCAAAAAGAAAACACAAAGTTACTAATGAAATAGCAAAAAAGAAAAATTATGCGGAAGAAATAAAAAGATAATCGATGAAAATTTGGAGTGCAAGGATCGAATTTCTAGAGAAAATTTTATTTGATCTTAAATCAAATCTTGAAAATAAATCAAAACTGAAGTTGTTTTTTTATAAGAAAAATAAATCAAATATCATTCACGTTAAAATGAAAATAATTTTTTTAAAATATTTAATATCATTCACGTTTGACGCTAAAAAATAGAAGAAAAATTATATAGTTTTTTTCTTTTGCTGTTTGATGCTAAAAAGATAAGGGCAAAATAATTTATTTAATGATTTTAACCGTAAAATTACCTAATATATCTCTAAAATCATCCCGGGGCAAAAGGAGAAATTGAGTGTTTCTCCTCCATAGTCCCTTTTAGATAATACTAATTGGCTTAAATTTTTTTTTTCACATAAGTGGTTAGAATAAATTTTAAATTGTAATTTAATAGTTTTTCATCATAAATTTTTTATTTAACATTCATTGTGTTTAATTAATAAATATTTGACATGAAAAGAACTAATTTAAAGTCGGTGTAAAAAAATTATATATTTCTTGTTTTCAAGATAATTGACCATGAATATGGGATATTTTTAATGGTGTTGAAAGTTTTCTAGACAATAGGTAAATAAATTTTTTTGAAGGAATATACTTATAATTGAATTATAATTTAAATAGTTGATGTGAAATGTAAAACTATAACGGAGAAAAATATATAAAAATATATGGATGAATATTTTTAAAAAATATATATGGATGAATAAAATTAAAATGGGATGCAAGTAAAGTTTGTGAAATAAAATTGATATAAAAGTGACATATTAATCTATCTTAATTATTATTCCATGAACTAATTCTTTGAAGGTAGTGACTCTAGAGGGAAAAGAATAAATAAAAGCCAAACTTTCATAATTTTTTTTTTAAATAAACCTTCTTATTTAAGGGGATTTGTTTTTAGATCAGAAGAGAAAAAGATTATTGGTTATTTATTTGTTTATTTTGATAAGACCTCCAACTCCCATCATAATATGTTTCGTTCCATGGAGTTTTTTTTTTTTAATATTGTGATTAGGAAAACAATTTAAGGAAATATAGTGGTTTTGAAACTATTTAGAAATGTATGGTTGTTTTGAAGATTTCGAGGCGAGGATTTAGTTTAAAATATTTTGTCGAGGGTTCAACCCTCGACCTGTTGAAAATTAAAGAAGAGATCGAGAGTTTGACCGTCGATCTGAGAAGAGGACGAGGGTTCAACCCTCAACCTATCGAAAATTAAAGAAGAGATCGAGAAGAGGACAAGGGTTCAACTCTCGACCTGTCGAAAACTAAAGAAGATCTGTAAGGGAATATGAGAAATTTTGAAAAAGGTCGAGGGTTGGAAAATTATAGAACAAACCCTCGATCTAAAGGAAATTAAAGAATCGTTTAGTAATTATATACACGATTGCACACAATCATTTAGTAAAATTACTATGCGATCGTTTAGTAATTCTTTATTAACGTAACAATAGGTACAAACTTCCGGAAAGAACAAGTGAACGATGAACAACTTCTTTATTAGAAGCTAAACAATCGTTTACAATCTCTCCATGATTGCTCAGTATGACTAAAAGGTCGCTTACTAAATCCTCTGCGATCGGCCACAAACTCCTACACGATCGTCTTCTCAGAACCTATACAATCGCATACCTTTTACTATACGATCGTATACTAAATGCTACACGATCGCCTAGTGGAAGTAGACGACGAGCGGCACACTGCGATGGCCTTTCACTACACGATCGCCTATAAACTCCTATACAATCGCTTAGCTATTACAATTAGATGATTGTCTTCTCAAAACTTATACGATCGTCTACCTTTTACTATAAGATCGTGTACCAAGTGCTACATGATCGCTAAGCTACTACACGCTCGCCTAGTGGAAGTATACGATGAGCGGCACGCTACGATGGCCTCTTAAGAGCTCTCTTTTCTCACTACACGATTGCCCACAAACTCCTACACGATCGCTTAGTTATTACAGAGAGACAATCGTCTTCTCAAAACCTATACAATCGCCTACCTTTTACTATACTATCATGTACCAAGTGCTACACGATCGCTAAGCTTTACTACACGATCTCTGAGCTATACTACACACTCGCCTAGTGGAAGTACATGATGAGTGGCACGCTGCGATGGCCTCTCGAGAGCTCTCTTTCCTCACACACGATCGCCCACAACTTCTACACAATCGCTTAGCTACTACAATTAGATGACCGCCTTCTCAAAACCTATACGATCACCTACCGTTTACTCTATGGTGGTATACCAAATGCTACACAATCGCTAAGTTTTACTATACGATCGCATAGTGGAAGTACACGATGAACGACACGCTGCAATGGCCTCTCGAGAGCTCTCTTTCCTCACTACACGATCGTCCACAAACTTCTACATGATTGCTTAGCTAAGAATCTGAATCTTTGCAGTGCGCATCAGAGTGATTTGAATCGTTAACCTCCTTTAAAACGAATCTGAATCTCTGCAGCGTGTCAACGTCTCGTCCCATCCCACACTGCTTTCCCAACCCGTGGGTCGAGTTTTCATTTAGCTTATAACCCTAATGTCTCTTCTCATTTTCTCACACTACTTTCTCATTTTCTCACACTGCTTGCTACATCAGTTGACTCGAACGGTCATCTTCTTCCACTTGCATTTTTCGTTGCTAATGAAGAGTCCGCAAACTCATGGGGATGGTTCCTGAAACACCTGAAAAAAATTGTAACACACAAAGAGGTGTGTTTAATTTCAGATGGACATACTGGCATAATCGCAGCAGTGAACAATCCAACAAATGGTTGGATGGGACCAAAATGTCACCATCGTTTCTGCTTACGACATATCGTCAGCAACTTTAATAAAAAGTACAGATTTAATATATTGAAAAATTATATTTATTGTGCCGAGTGTCCAGTTTCAAATTCAAAAGTTCAATAAAGCAATTGAAGATATCAAAGGAATAAATCGGAGTTGTCTGAGTTTTTTTGACAACATTAGTTTAGAGCAATCGACTCAAGCACATGATGGAGGATTCAGATATGGGTGGATGACGACAAATCTATTAGAGTGCATAAATGAAGTCCTCAAAGGAGCTCGAATGTTGCATATAAATGCTCTTGCTCAGATAACATTCTTCAAATGCGTGAATTATTTCGAGAAAAGAAGAGAAGAAATAAGGGATGCATTGGAGCGTCAAGATAAATACACCCGGTAATATTATTATTTTTTATATATATGTTATTAATAATTTATTTCAAACATATTTTATAATACTAAGTGGAGTAAAAATCCAGGTATACATGAGAAAATAAATAAATGGGCTGCAAAATCTAGTAAACATGAAGTACAATCATATGATCGGTATGAAAGTGTGTTTCATGTGAAGACCGGACATCATAGTCTTAATGCCAAAGAAGGAAGTGTTCAAATATTGAGGCTAAACAAGTCCGAGCGGTACTGTTCATGTAACAAGTGGCAAGCATTCGGCATTCCATGCTCGCATTTTATGGTCGTTTGCTCACATTTTAACATGAACTATAAAGACTTTATTGAGGACAACTATAAAGTGTCAACATATGCTTAATGTTACTCTTCTTAATTTCAACCTGTACCGCATGAAGATTACTAGATTACACACCCTAACATGCCCTTCTTACATTCGGATCCATCATTGTTGAGAAATCCTAGTAGATCGAAAATTTCACGTTATCACAACGAGATGGATTGGACAGAACCAGTCACTTGACAACGATGTGGATTTTGTAATCAGTTAGGCCATAATAGAAGGAAGTGTCCTTCGTTACTAAGACGGGTTCCAGATAGTTAGGGATTGAAAAATAAATATTTTTTTTTATTATATATTCATTTTATTGTATATTCAATTTTTTGTACATTAAAATTTATTGTATATTCAATTTTTTATAATAATTTATTGTATATTCAATTTTTTTTATTGTAATCTATAAAGTTATACATTATTCTTTTAATTGAGAAATAAATACTTCTTTTATCATGTATATTTCATTAAGTGTAACACTTTTATTGTATATTCAATTTTTTTTATTGTAATCTATAAATTTATACATTATTCTTTTAATTAAGTTATACATTATTCTTTTAATTAAGTTGTACATTATTCTTTTAATTAAATTTTACATTATTTAATTGAGAAATAAATAATCTTTTTATCATGTGTATTTAATTAAGTATAGATACTTTTATTGTATATTCAATTTTTTTATTATAATTTATAAAGTTGTACATTATTCTTTTAATTAAGTTGTACATTATTCTTTTAATTAAATTGTACATTATTTAATTGAGAAATAAATAATTTTTTATCATGTATATTTAATTAAGTGTAGATACTTTTATTGTATATTCAATTTTTTTATTATAATTTATAAAATTGTACATTATTCTTTTAATTAAGTTGTACATTATTTAATTGAGAAATAAATAATCTTTTTATCATGTATATTTAATTAAGTGTAGATACTCTTATTGTATATTCAATTTTTTTATTATAATTTATAAAGTTGTACATTATTCTTTAATTAAGTTGTACATTATTCTTTTAATTAAATTGTACATTATTTAATTGAAAAATAAATAATTTTTTATCATGTATATTTAATTAAGTGTAGATACTTTTATTGTATATTCAATTTTTTTATTATAATTTATAAAATTGTACATTATTCTTTTAATTAAGTTGTACATTATTTAATTGAGAAATAAATAATCTTTTTATCATGTATATTTAATTAAGTGTAGATACTTTTATTGTATATTCAATTTTTTTATTATAATTTATAAAGTTGTACATTATTCTTTTAATTAAGTTGTACATTATTCTTGTAATTGAGAAATAAATATTTTTTTATTTGAGAAATAAATATTTTTTTAATTGAAAAATAAATATTTTTTTCTTTCAGATCATGGCTTTAAACCCAAGACTTGTTGATCATGATGTTTTATACGACCAGTCCATTTATCGATCATCTGTTGTATGATGAGATTGTACTACTGGAGAAATGTCTTGCAGGCGTCGAGAGGCAGTTCTCCAGCGCACAATCCCACTCCACCCTCAAATACTACCACTACTGCACACATCTGGATTCTATGAGTTGCCAGATTAGGATTTATTCAGTTAGACTGACATCTGATCACAGCCTAGGTCAAATGGAGGCCTGAGACGCATACATTTCATATGTCTTTTGGAGAGTGCATTATCACTCTGCAAGTCATAGAAGTGTTGTTGGGGTTACTTGTTGATGGTGAGCCGGTCACTGAAGTGATGTATGATGACTGGTCACAAGTTTATTAATTGTACCTCGGTGTGACCTCACTTGCCGATAAAATTAAAGGATCGAGGTTAAGTTTGATAAGGTTAGGAACACAATTTCGTGAGTTCACAGATGATGCAGACGAGGAAACTGTCATAAGATATGTGCAAGCATATATACTACAAATGATGGGTGGAAGTCTGTTTTCAGACAAATCAAGTCATTTTGTTTACTTGATGTTCCTGCCACTATTAGCTAACCTCTATGATGAGGGCGATATTCGTGGGGTGGAGCATGTTTGGCATGGTTGTATAGACAACTATGCAAAGCAACAAGACCTAAGGTTCAAAAGAGTTTTTCCAACAATAGCTCCATAGCTACAACATGTTAATGACGCTCAGTTAGCTGGATGAGCCTATGGTTCTCGGTATGTTATTTTAATTCAATTTAATTTTTATATCACTGACCTAGTTAATTTAGATTCTACATTATCAATTTAAAAATTTAGGTGGAGAGACAAATTTTGTGTGACTAGGACAGCCACACATGTAATCAGTCAGTACAGATACAAGTTTGATCTGCTTCAACCTGATCAGGTACATTACACTGAACCTAATTGATTATTTTATACACATTTTTATTGTATTTGTCTTTAATGTTCTCTAATATAATATTTTGTGTTTCAGGTTATTTGGGAGTCGTACAAAATTATTATGCATACTTTGCCTAATTTCTGTACGAATGGTCAAAACATATGGTGGACGATGAGTCCTCTCATATATTTTCACATTGGTGAGTGACATCTTCCTGATAGGGTGACGAGACAATTCGGTCTTCAGTAGGATGTCTCATCGCCTTGTAATACTGAACCCCTACTGCATGATATCAACTTAAGGACTAGAAATTGGTCCAAAAAAATTGCACATTTGATAGTGCGATGACACTATCGTGCAAGGTTTATTGCAATGGGGGTTTCTATTGAACCGTTTGACAGGAATGTCACTCAAGACTACATTCATTGGTATAATAATATCACAAGGTGCTACATCACTCGTTCGAGAGCAACTGTGGGTCATCTGGTAAATGAATGAATATTATCTAATTATTTTTAATTTAAATTTATTTTAAATATTATCTAATTGTTTTATAATTCATAGAGATCGAATAACAGTAGACTCCGTGATATTGCGAATGATCCGAACCAGGTTCTTGCTATATGTAGTGACAATCAAAACTATATAGAGGAGATACATTATATGTACGATATACCTATTGTTCCTCCACCAGCTCCTAGACGTAGAGGATCTGTACGGGAAGAGTTTGATGAGGTTGCCCATAATGTGGAAGAGTTGTCCCCTGTGATGCAGATGCAGAGTCAAACTGATTATGTTAGTTCGATGATGATGATGCCAACATTTGGTTCAGGACATTATGACTGAGAGATTGGTCCTTCGTCTTCATATGTGTATGGACATGGTCGGGGTCGTGGAGAGCATAATAAATAACCAGAGCAACATGTGAAGAACCAGAGCAACCTCAAATTCGAAGTCGATGACGACAACCAGCTCGAAATCGACGACGTCCGCCTTGTGGGACACATTGATTTTTGTAATTATTTTTATATAAATGAGATATTTGAATTTACACTTTTTTATTTTTATGAGATATTATTTTTTTAATTTATTTTTTTTAGAGTTTAAATAAAATAATAAATTATTTTTAGAAATTATTTTTATAAAATGAAAAATTAAAAAAGAAAAAATACAAAGGTCGAATGTTGAAAATTCGACCTAGGTGGGTCGAATTTCCAACATTCAATGTCTAAATTATTAAAAAGAAAAAAAAAAGGTAAAGATCGAGTGTTGAAAATTCGACCTACCTAAGTCGAATTTTCACCTATTAAAAAAAAATAATATTTTTCTAAATAGTTTCAAAAGTACAATATTTTTGTAAATAGTTTTCAAAACTACCATATTATTTTAATTTTTCCATTTTTAATGGTGTTGAAAGTTTTTTAGACAATAAGTAAATAAATTTTTTGAATGAATACACTTATAATTCAATTATAATTTAAATAGTTGATGTGAAATGTAAAACTATAGCGGAGATAAATATATAAGAATATATGGATGAATATTTTTTTAAAAAATATATATGGATGAATAAAATTAAAATGGTATGCAAGTAAAGTTTATGAAATAAAATTGATATAAAAGTGACATAATAACCTATCTTAGTTATTATTCCATGAACTAATTCTTCGAATGTAGTGACTCTAGAGGGAAAAGAACAAATAAAAGTCAAACTTTCATAATTTTTTTTTTAAATAAACCTTCTTATTTAAGGGGATTTGTTTTTAGATCAGTAGAGAAAAAGATTATTGGTTATTTATTTGTTTATTTTGATAAGACCTCCAACTCCCATCATAATCTGTTTCCTTCCATTATATTTGATTTGAATTGTCTATAATAATCGTTTGATATATGTGTCCTAGATTCTAAATAATACAATACCTAAGTGAATAAAATTCTAAGGTTATTCTATTTTATTAATTCAAGAATTTAAAAATATTTTAACATATTTATAAATTTATGTTATGAAAAAAAAATACAAGAAAATTTGAATTATTGAATGAAAAAAGAGGAAGAATAAAAACAATCAATGTGAAAAAGGAAAAATGAAATATAAAAAATTAAACAAAAATGCACAAATATTCAGAGTACATTAGTGACATGTGGAGAAAAATAAATTAATAAATTCAGAGTACATTAGTGACTTTTCATAACCAAATAAATCTATATCTAATTAATTAAGAAAAAAAATAATTTTAATGATTATGAATGTAAAAAAATAACTGATACAAATGAAAGATTTTATTTTTTTTTAAAAAACTTTACTTTTGAAATAATAACATTAAATACATTAATGATTCTCAAGCTGACTATTAAAAAACTTTGACTTCAAGTACTAAAAATCTAAAAAAAAAAAAAATTAATTTCAATGGATAAAATGGAAGATTTAACAAAAAAAAAAATAAACAATAATAAAAGATTGAGGTTGAAATAACAACCTTAAACAAATTAATGGATTCTCAAGCTCATAATCAAATAAATCTTCTTCTAATTAAAATTTAAAAAAACCATTAATTCCAATGGCTTGGAATCTAAAAAATATTAATTAAGAGAATTGATACAAATTAATATTTAATTTTAAATAATAATATTAATAAGTAGAAAGTTTTCATGACCGAATAATTATATCTGATTTTCATTTAACTACATAATATACTAATGTATGGTTACCAAATTTAAAATATATGAAGAGTTGAAGATTATGGAGATGTAAATGATTGTACCTTCAAAATTAAGAATAAAATTAAATAATTTTTTACATAATGACTCCCTGTTTTTATATCTCTATTCATTCTTGAGTTATTCCCTAATTTTCTCTACTCTCCCTCCATATCTCCCACTCCTCTTTTTATTCTTTATTTTTCTGGATCCAATGATTTTCTACATCATCTCAATCAACTTTTTTTTTTGTCACACCCCGTCCCAGACTACCCTCTGAGTCTGAGAAAGGACATGATTGCAGCAGTTATCAACCCTTTTGTTGACACTGCCTAATAAATCTAATACCAATGAACAAATTCAACAACCAACTGATTAAGTCAAGAAGGCAAATAACAACTGTTAGGTACGCCCATTTTATTACAACAATGTAACACTTATACAACTCCAAGACTTAACTACAAAGCTTACAACAACAACTGTAAAACTCTCCGGAAGTGTTACTATGGCATGTGGCAGACCTTGACCTTAGCAACACCCTGAAACTTCTCACCTTTCGCTACCTAGGAAGAAAAACATGAAAGAAAAGAATGAGCTTCACAAAGCTCAGTGAGTGGTAAGAAACTTCTAGAGTCTATTTCAACTTATTAATAACAAGTATATCATAAATATGAGGTTATATTCAAACCTCCACCTTAGTGAGTTTGGTCACAACTTCTATCTACATACATGGTTGATAGCTAAACTGATAACTACTAGAATGAGTATGTTGTCTACCTACACACACGGTAAATAGATAACTGTTATTAAATACAATGCTTACACTTTACGTTTCCTTTGTCTCCTATGTGCACATAGCTCCCCACTCATGGGCTTAAAAGCTAGGCTCGTCGGTCCTCTAACCATCCCATACGAGGATCCTCCCACAGGTTCAGGAACTAGACCTCTCGGTTCCCTGACCATCCCGTGAGGTTTTTCTTACGGGCTCAGGAACTAGGTCTATTGACCCCTTGACCATCCCGATCACCTAATCTCATTTTCAATGCTAGATATTCATTCATAACTTAAGCATATACAATTTATTCTAAAAGATATGCTTTAAGAGTTAAGGAAAATACCATTCACTTTGGTTGTTTAGGAACCTTTCTCTCTAGAAGTTCCTTGATCTTCTCGGGCTCTTCTTTTGAACCCTAAATTCCAGATTCAACCTAAAGCTTAGACTATTCATAGTTCTAGGCTTTATCTCGAGTTACTTTCTTATGCAAATATGCTCTAAAATGTCTTAGGAAGCTTACCTCAAAATCTTAGCTCATAACTCCTCGTGTTTTGGTCGGAAACATCAAAACATCAAGATTGGCCCAGTTTACCCGAAAACTCATCCTTTTGTCTTTCCTCATTCTCCAGCCCGATTCCTTGGAGCTTCTTCTCCGGAAGCCCTTCCTGAAAACTAGACTCTTTTAGCTTTCAGATGGTTTTGAAATCACATCAAACACATGAGTATTCTGGGAGAACTTCTCGTCCCAAGATGATGCTACTTCTTGTCCTTTCTGTCCGACAGCATCTCCCTTCTTGGAACCTCTTGACCAATGCATGGTCTTGCTATCAACGCATAGTCTCCTCCCAATACACTCTTCTTTATGTCCTTTGAAGAGAATTTGAGTTCTCATCTGAATTCCTTGGCCCTATTTATAGGCATCTAAAAACTCTCTAAGGTCGACACCTCTTACTTGGCCACATGTCCAAGTGTCTCTTCCCTACACTATCAACGTAATCTTGTATCAGCGCAACCTAAGGTGTCTTGCTCCCCTTTTACCAATGCATAGCCTTCACCTTTCATGTCTTCTTATGCATCCACTTCATTTGCTTAAGGCTTAAGATTTCTTCCCAATAAGCTACATGTTCGGATGATGTCCTTGAATGCATCCATCCTTCATATGCGTTCATCCTTCATATACGTTCATCCAACTTCATATGCTTTTAACTAGGATAATGACCAATACTCCTTCAACGCATACTACTAGCTTTTCCTATGTGCCCACAAACCCTTAGATGTCCAATGCATAGCACATCACCAATGCATAGCACATCACCAATGCATAGCACTGCCGCGTCCATCGCGTCCATCACGTCCATCACATCCATCACGGCATACCATCGCATCACTGCATGCCCTTGCACCGCATGCACTTGCATCACCGCAATCTACCAACACATTCCTTCGGCCGCATAGCATCGATGCATCGCATCATCGTATGTCACCAACACATAGTGCTTGCCGTATACCGTCGACGCATACCTTCGGCCGCACAATGCATAACACCGTCGCATGATGCCAACGCATAGTTGCTGCCGCATACTGTCGATGCATACCCCCATCACCGTATGCCATCCATCGCCGCATCCTTCATCACCGCATGCCATCCATCTCCACATGCTACCAGCGCATCCCTTCGGCCGTATACTCTCGCGTCCAATGCATCCATCGCATCCATCGCATCCAACGCATCCATCGCGTCCAATGCATCCATCGCTTCCAACGCATCCAACGTTCAGTGCCCTTGGATGCACAACTTGAGGCTGCTGCATGCGTTGTTCTAACCTCTTTAAGACCTTGGCTGCTGCATGCACTACTAACCTCCCAAATAACCTCTCAAAGTCTAATGGCCAACACATGGCCCCACATCAATGTATAGTCCGACACTTAGCCATTTTTCTCCTTGGCTTCGACCGCATGGTTACTCTTGGCAATGTCTCTTGCCAATACTTCAGCCAATCATGCGTCCAACCTTACAAATGCATGGTTGCCTTCAACTTATGCATAAATGTCCCTTCACGCATGGGTCCTTTTTGACCTTACACTTAGCCAATATTTCATCAATTAATGCTTCACTCAAAACTACTTAAGGAAAATCTATTCAACACTTAGAAATTTTCTTCCCTTCAACATAGGATTTAACTTTCACTTAGTTAATTTCCTTATCCACCTGCTTAAGTAAGGAAAATAGAAATCCGAGTTTCACATTTACTTCCCTCTTAAGAAAATTTCGTCCTCGAAATTTACTCGAACTAACTCCGGTTTAAGGTTTCACAACAACCACTGTTGTAACCTCTTATAACCTCGTCTATTACCACGCTTCCATTGCGCTACTCTGATATCAACTTTCTTAGTTTGTCCAACGATACCTCACCTAGCCATTTCTAAGCTAGATGTTGAACCAAACTATCTACAACATAAATATTTCTATCTCAAATACTAAATGAGAATAACTTAAATTCATACTTACCTTCCTCGGTAGATCTTTAGGTAGTGTTGTGAGTTCCAGCTCCGGTTGCCTGCTAGGTCATGCCACTTCTACCATTTCTCTTAGTCTACCTTGACAAATTCTTAGGTTTCTTCTTCTTCTTCTTTTTTTTTTTTTTTTTAAAACCTTTACTCTACTACACTTCCCTTTGGTTTTACTAAATTCAACCCTCAGGTTTTCAAGAATATATACTTTGATATCAAACTAGTATCAACTAACCCTTCAACTTTCCCAAAAACCTATGCTTCGATACTAAGCTGGTATAACCTAATTTCTCAATTGTCCCAGAAACTTATGCTCTGACATGAGAAAGAAAGAGAGAAAAAGATAATCGATCAAAATTTGGAGTGTAAGGATCGAATTTATAAAGAAAATTTGATTTGATCTAAAATCAAATCTTAAAAATAAATAAAAATTAAAACTTTTTTTTTTAAAAATATAGAGAAATTTTGATTTATTCTTAAATCAAGTCCGGAAAATAAATCAAAATTGAAATAGTTTTTTTTAAATGAATGGAGATATCATTCACATTGAAAAGGAAACTAATTTTTAAAAAAATATTTAATACCATTCATGTTTGATTCTAAAATATAGGAGAAAAGTTATATATATATATATATATATACTGTGTGTGACCCTAATAATAGGGATAGAATAATTTATTTAATGATTTTAAATGAGAAATTATCTAATATATTTCTATAACCATCCACTAGAAGGGGCAAAAGGAGAAAATAAAATGTTTCTCATATAGCCCCTTTTTGATAGTATATAAGGGTCTGTTTGGTAGAGAATCTGTAAACATAAATTTGAAAATAAGGAATTAAATGAAAGCATAATTGTATTTCATATTTTTTTCAGATGTGTTTGGTAGCAGAATTAAAAAATTGAATTTTAATTTTAAAAAATTTGCAAACAAGTTGTAGTTACCCACTAAATATTAGTTGATAATAAGCTAATATTAAGTTATTCATGAATATAATTTATGTTAAAAGATTGTATAATTATTATTTTGTAATATTACGTAATGTATAGGATGAATTGAAACTTTTGTCCCTATAGGTTTTATGGTTTATAAGTAGAATTTACTCATATAATTTGATAAAAATTCCATAAATAGTTCTTATGGTAGAGACTATTTAAGAGGATTTAACAAGCCATAGGGACTATATGTGAAGTTATATGAAACCATAGGAACTAAATTCTTAATTTTAAAACCATATCGAATAACTTTTAATTTTATTCAAACCATACGGACCAAATTTGGAATTTAATCTAATTTATAATAAGTACATAATACATATTTTAATATTTTAAAAAAAAATTGAATTGAGTTTATAACGTAGCATACTATATTTCAAAATGTTTTTATCCTTATTTAATATAATTATGCATTTTAAATTTTAAAATTTAAATTCTGGATACAATGATAACATAAAAATGTTGTTTTCATTGTTTGGATCACAGAAATCCAAAAATAGTTTTCGGAAGCACAATTTGAGTTAGCTGTCCTAAACTCATGAATCTGAAAAGATAAAATAGAATCTAAACTGCGAACCAAACATGTCTTAAATTACCTTAATAACACTTTATTTTTAACCAAAGAAATCGAAAATTATTGCATCACTAATTTTTTTTTTAAAAAAAATATATATATTTTCTCATCTTTTGAAAAGACGAGGACTTGCACGAAAGGTGAATCTTCGTCTTTTTATCCGTAGAATACCCATATTAACCCAGCTATATTTTTTAAAAAGTTTAAATAATAACAATGTTAATAGAAAAAAATCCCAGTTTTTACCATTTGTTTTTGAAAGAAAAAAAAAAGCAAATATGTTGGTAAATATGTTTTGGTCTTCTATTGTTCAAAAACTCATAAAGATAATATATATAAATATATATATAAGATTTTTTTTTTATTATTTACAATTAAGATCTCAATGTGGCAAAATATTAAAATATATTTGAGTAAGAAGAAATCTCTCCCAGAATCGATAATTGTAATTTAGGGCCAAAATATGAATTTTTCAAAAAAGAGAAGAAACGAAAAGAAATTGCCCCAAAAATATTAATTAAAAATGCACCAGCCGGGAATCGAACCCGGGTCTGTACCGTGGCAGGGTACTATTCTACCACTAGACCACTAGTGCTTGTACGACTTTAGAAATACATACAGTTATTATTCATAATTATAAATAAATGATTAATTTAATCTCAATGATTTTAAAAGTATTAATTCGTGCCAATGGCAATGCTATTTTGATATCTTTTTTTTTATATGACTATAGGTTGTGCTGGTTGACATATTAAGTTTTAGGGTTAAATAAAATGTGGAAGAAAATATTTGTGTTTTTCGAATAAATTAAAGACAAGTTGGAAACGTTTTATAAGGACTAAATTAACTATAAAGACTAAATTGATCAACTAATGTGCTCAACCTACAAAACCAACTTCGTAGTTCTAATTTCTAAGCATAAAGTTTTTCATCCAAAGTTCGTTGAACCAGTTGTCATGCTTAATTAAATAATGGCGTAATCTTTGTGAATGATACTCGAACTCATTCATTATATTAAAACTTGACACCATACACTTCGTAATTTTGTATGGTGTAAAAATCATGCAACAACTGTTAATTAAGTAGTCAGGGTAATGTATGATACATGTTCTTTGTTCTACATGAAAAGATAGTTTAAAGACGTGATATTAATCTTATTATGTAACTTTTGCTCGTAGTTAGATATTTTCACCACAGCTGTTAGTAAGCCAGAATGAAGGCCCTTGAGATCCCCACTTAAAATTGTGACATACCTGAGGAGCTTGAGGTGTTTTGAGTCTAGGTCTATAGGACATGCATGATCTTGTCTAGGGCAAATGGGATATGTTATTGGGTATAATGTATGCACTAGTTTATTGTATTGTGTATTTTACTTGTATTACACTTTGTATTGTACACTCCACTAGCATTAAGACAATCGATAGATTATTGGGGTTGGTATCCTAAATCTCGTGGTTCTTGTAGTTTGTAAATTTTGTATATGAATTATTTATTTAATAAACTAAGGTGTTATTTTATTCGAATTTACATTGCATTAACTCAATCCAATAAACTAAGATCCAAGGTTATTTTATGTAACTTAAACATGTATATGGTTGATATATAGGTGGATCATGTTCAAGTAATAACTTAAATGGTCTGTAGAATATGGATAAGGTTAGATGCTATCCTGGTGACACTAGGATACGACCCACTTTATAATTGTTACAAGAGTTGCAAAGTGTCACAAACGATCTGATCCTAATCATTCATGTGGAGACATGCGAGTGGAGATATTCTATACAAAGAGATTGTATAAGACTGGACTGCAAAATGATTAGTCTCTCTTTGTAACGCTGTTAATTGAAAAGATTAACATTTCATAGGATGACCATAGGTGACTTGACCTTAATCCTGAGTGAGTTATGGACTCTTGTCCATGAAGGCAGTCTTTTGATCTGTATGGATGAGAGTAGCTAGATTTGTCGACTCAATATGTCTACCATTTTAAGGATTTGTTTGAGTAGGGAGCTGGGAACATAGCTACACAAGATGAAATTCACTTTTTCCCGTCTTTAGAGTAAGTAGATGAATTGATCCCTTAAGGGCTGATTTTGGGTCTTGAACATTGAGGCTTCACCTTCTCACTGGCCCAAGCGGGATTAGTTTATAGTTAGACTATAAACTATTTGTTCATTGGAGGGATCCGTGGTACTTAAGAAGTTAGATGTAACTACAGGGGTAAATTTGTAATTTAACCCAGTTGTAATTACGAGCGACTTGTGAAGGTTCAACTTACTGTTGATTGGTTAAATCCCTGGACATAGAAATATATTTACAGTGTGAAGAGTGCAGTTGTGGGTCTTTAGTGGAGTGACTGTAGTTAATGAATGTTGATTAATTTAATTAAAGAGTTTAATTAATTAATCTCATATCATTGGAGCTTCTAATCAGTAGGTTATAGGGTCCCCTTGCTAGCTCACTAAGGAAAAACAAGAATCAACGAATTTTGGATCAATTTGAATTGTTCAAATTAAATAAGAGAATTAATTGTATAAGATACAATTAATACAATGTATATAGGTACATTATAATACAAAGTTGATTATGAATAAGATTCAAAATTATACTTTATAATATGTGAGAGATAAATATTTGAATAAGATTCAAATATTAATCATATGATTAAGATTCAAATATTAATCATATGATTAAGATTCAAATATTAATTATATGAATAATATTCATATAATACAATAGGTTATAATTAATATGGATGAGATTTATATTTAAACTGTAAGTTAAAATTAAAATGAATATGAATGAGATTCGTATTCAACTATAGGTTACGTGAGAAATATAATTTAAATATGATTCGAATGAAATTAAATACATGATATTTAATTAATTAATATTATTTAAATACATATATATATTAAATTTGATTTAATATATATTATTAAATAATAATTTAAATAAATAAATAATTCCATTGGAAGTTATTTATGAAGTAGGGGAGGGGAGTTATAACTCCCTCTCCAACCACTTCATCTTCTCTCACGTAATAAAGAAGGAGAAAATTTTTACGCAAGATGATTCAAACAACATCAGAGACAAGAGAAAATGTTTCTCTTTGAAAATTCTTCTTCTCCCGCACTCAAAAGTTCTCTTTCACACAAAATTTCTCCCTACCAAATATAAGGAACCCACACATCTTTGATTCTTTATTTGGAAAATAGCAAGAAAACCAAGTGGTGGTATCCAAAGGAATTTCCTATTCGTGTTTGCTTGGATACGAGGGAAGTTTCGCAATTCGTGAGTTTGAGGAGTTTGTGATGCAAGGAAAAGGATTCGTTGAAGACTATCTTCAAGACGTATGTCTTTTTCTCCTTTAACACATGCTTAATTCCATGATTATCCTATTAAACACATGTTTAAGTGTTTTTCGCTATTTTTCATAAGTTTCTAAAATGAATTTATGAGACACACGTGTTCACGTGCTTCCATTGAGGAATTCAGTTCCTTCATATCATTGGATTGCTCTTCATTATTTATTAAGGTATTTTAAGTGTATTATGGATTATTGTTTACATAATACCAAATCGATGAGGTATGTTCCACGGGTGGATATGTGTTTTTACTACATGAAGGGACTATTTCTTGGAAATTAGGAAAACATACTTGGAGTCTTAGTTTACTGGTCTTTCTGCATTGTGATTTACAAGTTATCATAGATATTGTTAAAAAAAAAAAGAAAGAAAAAAAGAAAAAATAGTGTATAATGGTAAAAAAAGGAATATAAGCCTCAGACATAGAGATGTGAAACAATTGTTAAAGGGATGAATTTCTCCTTGGAAAATGTGAGGTCTAAGAGGAACCTAGTGGATGCTCTCACCAAGGCCTAACAAGGATGGAGAAGAATTCTAGAGCCTTTAGTGTGAATGGGACTCAAACCCTTAAAGATTCCTTACCCCTTTGTTTGCGTGATTTTAATACAATCTTGATGGATAATTATTATGAAGTCTTCGTGGCTCAATTTTTGAGTATTTTGTCGTTGACAATCTTGATGAAGCAACTAGTGTGATTGTGAATGTGTGATTACCTTATTCGAAAGAAATAAAGATCGCTTTCTAAACCATACACGATGACCCAAGGTTTATGTGTTTGGCCTTAAATAACACGTGATTTACAATTGTATCACAAAATCAAGAAAAACACAAGAATTGAAATGCATTTTATGGGTCTTAATCATAGTTATTGAAATTTCAGAAGGTTAACTTCCTATTTTTAATGAGATTATTTTCCTACCTTGAATCAATTCAAATTTTAAGATTATGTTTAAGTTTATACTTCTTTCTTTGCTTAGAAAAATTATATCATCAATATTTTCTTAAAAATGCAAGTCATACATGGGAGATTATTATTGGGAAATGTTGGGAATGACTTGTAAAAATGCATCTCCACATTAGATGTTTTAAAACATTTAATGTTACATTTTGATCAAAATTTTACAGATTTAATATGCTGACCATTACAAACGTTTTTTTTATCATTACAAACATTTTTGAACCTTACAAATATTTTTTTTTATCGTCTGACAATTTCAATTTAATAGTAACGTGTTTAATTTCCATATATATAGAGATTATTTTTATCATCTTTGTGTTACATATTGTTCCTTTTATTCTTCTACTTGTTTTGTAGGGTGCGCATGATTGTGAACACACTTTATTTGACCGTTAAATATTCAAAATTGAATCAGTCGAAATAAAGAATACCTTAACAATATTTAAATTTAATCTATAAAAATAATTAAAAAGTGAAATTTGTCTACAAAATTTTATCAATCAAAATAAATAATATGTATTTAAATTTAATATAAAAAATAACTAAAAGGTATGATTGGAAACAAAATCCTAAAAATAAGAATACTGTATTTTTCCGTACAACATTTGGAGAGTAATTCAGATACCCTCAATTTTTTTAGGGAGTAGTTCATGATTGGAGATACCCTCAATTTTTTTCAAACTAAAATTAAAAATGTGTTTGCTTGAATAGAAAATAATCATCAAATCTTTACTCCACATTGTTAAACTACCTAGAAAAAAATCTTCTCTTGAATATAATAAAATAAGCGTTTGTATTTTTAAATATAGTATAAAGTTTAAAAGTGTAATAAATTTTTGACATAATTTAAAATTCAAAAGAAGCTAGTATGAAATAAAATTGAAATTTGTACCTAAATAAGACTCCAACTTTTAGATTTAAATATTTAATAGCTCTCCCTAAATTTTAGGAAAAAAACTTGGAATAATTAGTCAAATTAAAAGTTAAAAAAAACTGAAAAGAAGTTGGAAAAGCTATTATACAATTGCAAAATTTAATAATGAAAAAGAAACATTAATTAGAATTAATGACAATCAGAAACCATAGAAACACATAAAAATGGGAAATAAACTATTTATTTATTATTTTTTTATTGGAAACAATATAAGTGTCCGAAAATTGAGAATTTTAAATTCGTAAAAAGGAAAAAGAAAAGGAAATCCGGGGATTTGAAAATTCCTTCACTAAAAAGTAAAAAGATGAGCAAATCCGAATTTGAAACTGAAAGCCTTTTGTTTTCCCAAAAGCATTTGGAAGAAACTAAACCTATAAATAGAGAACATCTCACCATATTATCACTCACTCAAATTTCCAAAGTTGAAAAATAATGGCTGCTTCAACGAAATCTCTTTGGATCTCTATTTTTCTTTTTCTTTTCCTATCTTCTTCTTTCAATGCTCATCTACTAAAAGTCTGTATGTTCGACGCTATCTATCAACTCGGTGATTCTATTTCAGACACTGGAAATCTCATTCGAGAAAATCTCAACACTCCTTTTTCTCACCTTCCTTACGGCGAATCGTTCTTTAACAATCCCACTGGTCGATGCTCCAACGGTCTACTTATGATCGATTACTTTGGTACCTATTATTTTTAACCTTTTATATTATGTTTTTTGTTTATTAATTCATTGTATTGCTCCACAATAATTCATGACTAATAACATGTAACAGTGATTTCAATTTGTAGCTTTAGATGCAGGGCTTCCTTTGGTGAGTCCTTATTTGAACAAAGATGCTTTGACAAATCATGGAGTCAACTTTGCAGTTGCTGGTTCTACGGCTTTGTCTTCTGAACTTCTTTTCCAAAAGAAAATATCTTCTCCAGTTACTAACTCTTCTCTCAGCCATCAACTTGATTGGATGTTCTCTCATTTCAATTCCATTTGTTACAATCAAAGAGGTAACTAATTAACCTCTTTGATTAATATAATGTGGATAAATACATTTTGATTAATATATAAATATTTTGAGATATATTTTCTTTTAAGTTTTTTTCCCTTTAATTTTACATTTTGTTTAATGTTGGATAGTTTCACAAATATCTACATGTTGTGTGTAGATTGCAACGAGAAATTGTACAATGCTTTATTCTTGGTGGGTGAGATTGGCGGCAATGACTATAACTATGCACTCTTCCAAGGCAAAACTATTCAAGAGGTAAAAGATATGGTGCCCGATGTTGTCCAATCCATAAAGTCTGCTGTTGAGGTAATTTGTTGCTAAGATATTCTTTTTCTCATGTTTTTGTTTTTGGGTTCCTCGTCATATGAATATGGGAGAAGTTTTTTATTACTTAATTTTTTTTTTGTGATGTTTGTAGAGAGTAATAAGCTATGGTGCTACTCGAGTTGTTGTTCCTGGAAACTTTCCAATTGGATGTTTCCCCATCTATCTCACTGGATTCCAAACCAATGATACAAGTGCGTATGATGAACTCCACTGTTTAAAGGATTTGAATGGTTTTGCCAGCTATCACAATGATCAAGTCAAAGAAGCGATTGAAGTATTGAAGAAAGAGAATCCACATACCGTTATCGTTTATGGTGATTACTATAATGCATTCCTTTGGATTCTTCGTCATGCTTTTGTACTAGGTATGTTTTTCACATCACACAAAATCTTGATATAGTTAGATGTTGATTGAAACGTTTCTCAAATTTGTATGTTTTGAATTCTCTAAACCCTATTTTCTATGAGCAGGATTTGATGAAGGTTCTTTGCAAAAATCATGTTGTGGGGTTGGAGGAAATTACAACTTTAACCTTATGAAAATGTGTGGGCTTCCTGGAGTTGAAGTTTGTCAAAATCCTAATGAGCATATTAGTTGGGATGGAGTCCACTTGACACAGAAGGCTTATAAGTTCATGGCACATTGGCTCATCCATGCTATTTTTCCTGAATTGCATTGCCTTATTTAATTTGTACTTTAGAGGATATATATTTTTTTTGCTTTTTTTAATAATTTTTTTTTTTAGTTCAACGAATGTGAGGTAGAATTCTAACCATCGACGTGTAAGATGGTAATTGAAGTCTTATTTGTTTATATTCATATGGAAAGTTTCTTAGTACTTTTAACTTCTTGGTGTACAATGTATGTTTTCTTCTTCTTTTTAATTTTTTTTTTTGTTTAATAGGTTGTTGACCTATTTTAAATTGGGACAGAATTTGTTTACAAAAGTGTTTTGTTAATTTCCAGACTTACTTTTTTCTTTTTATAAAAAAACTTGGTCATTTGCGTCAAACCAAAAGATGAGATCTTCCATCTATCTCGAACCCAAAGTTCGATCATGTAGCGATTTAAAGCTTTGTAAGGTAGTCTTGGTGCGTGTTGATTTTTGGCCTTGATGATTAATTAAGTTGTGTAAGTACGAGTGACTGAATTAACAAATTAAAACAAAATGAAAATAAGACAAATTGATTACATGTGTATCCTCAGTTGCCTAATTCACAAACTTGCCACATTTTCGATTGCGTTTCTTTGAATAGGTCAACACATCCCACTTCTCGGCCTTGTTTTTCCTACAGCTCAGATTGAATTTGCAGGAACGACTTCGACAACCTACGTGATTGAATGGTAATTTCTCCTTATTCTTCCTATTCGTCTCTAAAATTTTCTACATTCAAACAAAAAAACAAAAAAACATTCCATAATAGTAAATGAAGATCATGATAGTATGTAACTAGACATCCCTACTAATATAACCTAAAATTCTTCACTCTTAAGATGGTCACATAAAAAATACCAATCTTTGAGTCTATTCTTAAGCCGACTAAGTGGGTTTGCACTTGCCGGCTTACGGTTGCTACAACTCTTGTAATACCTGTGTAATTCTTTTTTAAATTCTTTGAATGAGTTTTGCATTTGATGTTGGATAAAGTTACTAAGAGTTTGATTTGAGAAATCAAGCATGAAATTGTTCGGAATGTCCTAAAACTCGCAGTTCGTAATCATGGAAACATATTCTATTTATCAATAAAAGTATTATTGAATGATTTATTCAATAAAAGTGTTATTGAAATTGAAATTGCATTATGTTATAAAATCTAATAAACGAATCTATGGCTATAGTATGAATACTCTAACTTTATGTCGAGACATAAAAGAGGATGAAGTTATAGTAAATAGCCAAAAAGGTCTATAAGTATATGGATGAGATTGTGTACCTCGTCCTAGGGACACTATGGATGTGACATACTTTGTATACTGTTACAACAATATGATCCAAGAATCGATGTGGAGACATGTGAGTGGGGGCATCATATACAAAAGAGTTTTGAATAAGACCGAACCATGAAATAGTCACTAACGACCGTTTACTATTAAAATTTCTTATTTCAATTCGATGACCTAGGATAACTCGAGCTTAATCCTGAGCTAATTAAGAACTTCTGTTCATTTGTGATTATCCTTTGATCTGCATAGGTGAGAATAGTTCAACAACACTGCTCAACAAGCCTCCCTTTTTGGGATAAGACCGGATAGCTGGGCACATAGTCTTACAAGATGGAATTCGCTCCTGCCCGTTTTAGGGTTAGCAGATAGGTTATTCCCTTAAGTATTGATTTCTGGTCTTAAACAAAGAACGTCTGCCCTTTCATGGCCGAGAGGGACATGGTTTATTAGTTGGACTATAAACCAATTGTTCAATAGAGGATTAGTGAGAGCTTAAGGAGCAAGATGTATTTATAGGGGTAAAACGATAATTTTGACCTAGTTGTAAATACGAACGACCTGTGAAGAATCGACTTATTGATAATGATTAAATCAAGTAGACAAAAATATATCTTGAATGAGGAAAGTGCAACTATCGAGCTATAGTGGTATGTCTCGGTAGTTAACGAATATTAATTAATTCGATTTAAAAAGTTTACCAATTAATCTTAAATCGTCAGAACTCATGATCCGTAGGTCCATAAAGTCTCCCTAGTAGCTCATAAAAGATTAAACCTTGGATTAGAATATTGAGCGAATTTGAAGTGTTTAAATTTGAAATGTTCAAATTTTAATTTTTAGGATTTGGATAATTATATTGAATATAATTAACATTTAAATTTATCAGAATTAAACGTAAATTGGAGAGTTTAAAATATTTAAATATTGATTTAAATATTGTTTACATGAACAAGGATTCATGTTTAAATTAGGTGTTTTATTAATTTAATATTTGATATTAAATTATTAATTATTTTATTAATTAAATTTGTTTAATTAATTAAAATTAAATCAAATTTTCATTTTCAAATTCAATTTATAGAAATTGAATTAAGATTTAATTTATTCTTAAATTAAATTAAATTAAATTAATTAAAAAAATTGAAATGTATTTAGTGGATTTATCCCAATTTTGGTTTTTTAGAGGATTTTTCCACAAATCAACACCTTGCATACTCACTTAGTGCTAATTGAAGTGTCAATTAGCTGAAAGTCTAAGTGCTTGCATGCTTGAACTTGTTAAATACTTCAATTTTAGAAACTGGAGAGACGTATGATGAATTATTGGAAAATTATGAGAATTTTTTAAATTCTCTCAAACCCTCTCCAATCCCTATCCAATTCCTCATAATTTTGAGTTTCTACCACTCAATCCAAGGCTGAGGATAGTAGAGAAGATCCTCTTAGTGGTCTACTAGTGATTTGGAGATCCAATTTCATGTAGAGAGCAAGGATAAGGAGGGAATCTACAAAGGTCTATATTCTAGAAACCCTTGTTTCAGAAAAACTGTTTTTTAGCATACTTTGAACTCAAATTAAATGCAATTAGAGTGCTTAATAATTATGTTAGCTTCTACATTTTGCATATTTACTCTATCAATTGAGATCAACGCATGATTTAAGCACTCTATTATCGTTAATTTGAGTTTGGTGGGTGAATTTCTAGCAATGCATGTTTAGTGATTGATATGGTTTTTAATTCAACATTGACATTACAATTCTCTTTGATTCAGTTGTTAAATTTGTAATTGGCTCTTGGTTGATGAATCTTAATGTATGATTAAGGGTCTGTAATTTTATTAGAGTCAATAGAGTTGAAAATAGATTGTAATTGAAGATTCAAGCAAACAAGGTCAGTAGCAGAAATTGGAAAAACAACACCTGCCACTAGAAGAAATTCGGGCTAAACCGACATTAAAGGGCTTTAATGTCGATTAACAACCGACATTAAAGATAGTTTTATTAAAACCCTTTAATTTTAGTTGTCTTTAATGTCGGTTTCAAACCGACATTAAAGGGCTTTAATAACAATGTCTTTATTGTCGGTTGCAACTGAAGCTCAAGAATCAAATGAAGTCCTTTAAACCGATATTGAAGCCCAAAATCTGTCCGTTTTATCAATTATTGTCTATTTTTTTTTTTAAATTCCATTACCGAATCTAGTTTTTCAGTCAAAAAGTATAACATGACACATCATCATCAAACGTTATGGCTATGACATATTATTTATGTATGGATTGTAAATCTATTATATTTAATCCGCAAATTCTGCTATAAAATTATAATTTAAAAGGCCGCACAATCATTCAGGCTTTGAAAACACAAATTAGAAGTAATACAAACATTATGATTTTACAAACATTATGAGTTTACTGTCCCTCTCCACTTGGTAAGTATGGATCCTTTCATAATTCTTCTTGAACAGACCCCCCAGCTTCGGCAGTGTCTGATTATAGGCATCTTTGTCTGACCACTGTTATTCAAAGAATCACAAACAAAAAAGGTTTAAGATAAAGGATTGAAAGTGAAAATGTGATCAGAATTCGTATTCAACTAACCGTGTTTATTGGAAATGTGCATAAATGGTACATTCAAGGCAAAATTCTTGTAGTGAATGTGTTGGATCTAGAGTTCGCCAAGAAAAAGCATAAAGAGGTTGCGATACCAAATCTTTACTCATTTGTTGCACCTGTAAAACAAGAAAACTCAATAGTTGAATAAATGAGAGAACCTTCTTTTTCAAGATCTTGAAGAAGAGAAGCTTGGTTATCTAGATATGAGAAACAAAGATGAAGGAAAATTTTCGGTAGCATAACGATGCTACCACAACAAAACCAAAAATTTACTTTGAACCTGTTTAAAGAAATACACACCCAAAAATATTTCACAACCACTTGTTCTCAATAGAACTATCAGAATTCCCAAAAAATGAATATTCAAGAACACATATATCAATAAGAAAATTAGCTCACAATGTACTTGAAATCTCAAAAGTTGTCACAAAAACTACCATAGTGCATCAATAACCCACAAACTACCATAGTGCAACCTACAAACTCAAGCACCTTGAATTAAATCTAAACTACAAATAAATAGTACCCATGAGTCATAAACGAGTGTTACATTCTAATCCAATATGGTCCAAAGGGAAATAGGCACACTATAACTTCTCAAACATGAATTTCCATATCATTAGAGTCACTTAAAACACTTAGAAACTGTGCTTAAAATTGCAAGCATTCAAAAATGTACTTACTAGGAACAATTTTTACGTGAATCCCTTGTTGTTTCAAGAAATCCATCTCCTCCCCACCCCTTCCAAACACCTAAAAAACACACAAACAAAAACACAAATGTGAGGCAACTTCAATCAGTATGAACTAAAGCTAAACTTGTAGGAGTATAATTAAGGAAGCAAGAGTTTTCTTGAAACAGGCACAATTCTCATAAATCCTTATAATGCCAAAGCATTCTCCCTCTCAACAAACAAGCAAACTGGCCATGTGAATGACGATAGAAACTGGCACCCCTGATTGTAGCAGCCAAATCAAGACCATCCTCCTGCCATGCATTCACTAGCAGAATTATGTTATGTTATGTTATTTATTAATTTCAGTGAACTCCCGCCATTTCACTTACTATTAGAAAAACAAAGGTGATAACGAACTTAATGAAATGGAACCAGCTGCGTTTGGAAGAAGAAGAAAAAAAGAACACGCTTTTCTTTTATCTATTTCCTCCGCCTACATGAAACAGATACAGTTTATTTTCCCCTCCACTGTTCTTATATGCAATCACCTTTGTTCGGCATGGATGCGTGCTCTTAAACATGACTACAAGATGTATAATGACCATCTTTCCACTACAGATTGTTCAGAGGCTAAGGATGATGCTTGATTATACTAATACTAGTGTCGACCATATCTGAAGAAACACATTATGAATAATTTGTAAGATACAAAAGAGTCCTTAAACCATATGAATTCCAAAGTTCAAACATTAAATGAACTTCAAAAGAATAATAAATAGAAAAATTACCTTCTCAAGTATCTCCTCAATTGTTTCATCGCTCAGCTTCTCATTCCTACCTTTCTTAAGGATGTTATCACAAAAGGTAGCAGAACTTCACATAATTCAACAAATGTATCATATACAACAAAACCATTAATCAAATCGAATTTCAAAGGCCATAAACACATAAAAAGGCCCAAATCTAGGAGCAGAGAGACATATTGGAGTGAAACCACAACTGGCTTTCATTGAGACATTTACACAAACAGTTGAGAGGCGTAAACATAAGAACAAAAATTGCTGTGAGTTTGAGAGAGGAAAGAGAAAAAGAGCACATTGATGGTGATAGCGATGGAAAAAGAAGGGAAGAAGAGCATACTAAACATCAAGGTGACGGCAGTGCGTTGGACAAAGACCTGCGGATGACTAACGAAGATGGCGACGGAAACCCAGATAGAAGCGCAAATGAAAAGAGGCTGATGGCTAGGCAAACGCACCTGATTCGGCGGCGGAACGAACGATGACGACAATAGAACGACAACAGAACAAACGATGATCGACGACGGCGACAGATCTAGCGAACGACGATGGCAGATCTAGAGACACGCGAACAACGACGAAACGAACAGTAGATTCGGCAGAGATAGGCGAACGATGACGAAATGAGTAGCAGATCTGACAAAACGACTAGCAAATCCACATTGGAAGAGAGGAGTTTGGAAGAGAGGAGTGAGAAACGAAATGAGCAGCAGACAAGAGTTTGAAAGAGAAGAGTGATGAAGAATAGGGTCTGAAGAGAGAAGTGTGAGAATGAGAGAAAAAAGAAAATAAAGGGAGAGTGAAGAGGGAAATGAAAAAAATGGGAGGAAAATAGAAAGTTAGAGGAAAAAGTGAAGCGGGTCTTTAATGTCGGTTTAAAACTGACATTAAAGGTACCCCCTACAATGTCAGTTTTAAACCAACATTAAAGATCCGTTTTTTTTTTTAAAAAAAATTTGCAATATACATCTGATTTCACTCTTTTCAATCGACATTAAAGCCCAAAATTCTCGTAGTGTGCCTTCGCAGCGTCGTGACGCTGTTCTTAGAGCATCATGACGTTGTTCATCCTAAAGCTCGAGACGTTGCAACGCTGGGATGGAGCATTTCAACGATGCTCATCTCAGCTCAAAAACACGCATGCACGATGACCGATTTGCGGGAGATGGCCAGGTCGATCGGTTTTGGCTTCTTTGGATCGGTTCAGCCATTTTTGAAGCCTTGGAGGTTTGGTTCGGGTGGTTCGAGTCTGGTTCGGGTTGGTTCAACCGGTCCAGAGGCTTCTCAAGCTATTTTTGGTTTTTCTTTTTGTAATAAAATAGTTTTTTTAATTGCTGAGGATGCCAAAGTTGGTCCATATTAGTATTGTTTAAATATTTTATGCATATGATGTATGTTATATTTAAATTCAGCATGTATGTGCATATTGTATGCCATGTAGATTTAAAATCCCACCATAGGAAAGCATATTTCTTGCATTGATATATTTTATAAATTGGTTATAATATATATAGTATGCATGAGTAGGGTTTCATAAGATTAATATGATTGTTATAATTGTTATATTAATATGCTTAAGCATATATTATAGTGTCTATGGTTTTATAAGAGTTATAAAATGAATTAGAAATTTAAAATCTATAACAAAGATAGGATACGTGTTCACTTAGTTTTAATAACAACATGTTTTAATAGTTAAAATAGCTTGTTATCTTATAAAACACGGTTACAAACTCAACCGGTCTATAATTCTGTCTAAGGCTAGAGGTACTTAAATTGACGGCCAACATAACACCTCCTACCTGGGGATTTTAGTCAAATTGCTGAGCATTGTTAATCGATTTTATAAGCATGCGTGAGCGGTGTGAGGTAATAAAATGGTTTTATCATTTAGACATCGTAGGTTAAATCAAAATATAAACATTATACTTGGATAAACCACATAGACTTAGGGTGTTTATTAGCCGAAATATGCCCAAGTAAAAATATATACCCAAACATTTAGAACACTTTAATAGGGGATTAATAACATATACGATATATTATTCTTAACTCTCACGTCCCTAAAAGTTCACACTATGAGATTCATGCTCGCCTCGTGTCACCCTGGGAGTGACCTCCATTGGAAAGTGTTTGTATGGGTCAATAGCAAGGTGAATAGGATAAGTAGTTCATAGTAAGTGGGTGAAGGAAATGTGTCAACATATTCTACGGTCTCTTCCATTAGTTTGAACCGTGAGATTCCTATATTGCGCCTGCTTGATGGAATAAATATAACGACCCAAATTTCTAGTATATTTCTAGGACGCTACTCTATGCATGCATATGCTTGGCAATACATTTCTCGAATGATATTTAAGTAAAAGAGATAAAAATTTTATTTTGTTAAATAAAGCTCAAATAAGTAAGGAAGAGAATTCTAAAAAAAAAAAACCAAAAAACAAAACAATTTACTGTTCGGGGTACCCTTGACCCAACTTTAAAATAAATAACATTTAAATGAATCAATAAATGAAATCAAGGAATATTCATATGTTTTTTTTTTAAACTCCTAACTCCTAACCCAGACACTAGTTCATGAAACCTAAATACGAAAGCAATGACTCGTCCAGATGGCCAGGTCGGATCTCTCTTGTCGCCGGTCTATCTCTACTTTTACCTGAAAAACATGAAAGGAAAAGGGTGAGTATATAAGTATACTCAGTAAGGGACCCACTACTGGGTCCACTCAGTGATCTATTAGCCTTCTCATCGGGACACAAGTGCACAATGGCATCGTAGGCATAGGCATAAGCATAAGGGGCGAACCCGAAGGCATGCTTTCATAAGTAGTGACCCTGGAGGGCCCAATCATAAACATAAGTGGTGATCCCAAGGGACATTGTACATAAGCATAAGGTGTGGGCCTGAATGCTCACAACGTGCGATGTGCGTATCCCAATGGGAGTGCTAACAGTCACTGCAATCTTATAAAGATATAAGCATACCACCAAGGTCATAAATCATGCTAAGATCAACATAACAGTTTACAATTTATCCATCCATCAAAATCCGCTAGAACATATAATAGCAACATTCCATGACATAAGCGTAAGCTTCCAAAATTTTCAACTAACCAACAGGCATATCAAGATATCTCATACAAACATAGGAAACAGTTGTAACACATGCTTGGGTGCGAGGTCGACCGATAGTAAATTGATAATGGGTAGAAATGCACGTTATCATAGTACTAAGTTCTTAAACAATGCTGACTCACATTGATAAAAACATGTTAAATTGCATCCAAAAAGTATTAGATTCATAATATTGCGGTCGCATGTGTTCATCGCATAGGAACGGCTGATTTTTGTGTTTTTATGCATAATATGCGTTGATGCAAGGTAGAAATTATGATCATAGGAAATCATTGGCCGAGCGCAACATTACTGCAAGGCTTTGCGGTGATTGTTTTCGCAAACATCTGCTCAAGAAGGATTACCGCAACCTGGTCAGCACAACATGGTGGGCACATCTGGGTGAAAGGCTAATTAATCGTGATGGGACAGAAAGTTGATAACAGTTGAATCCGAATTAAGTTGACAGCCGCTAATGATAACAAGTACATTCAGCCTTTCGGTGACAAATATTCGACGCATCAGTCAGGGAATTAAAGCCGTCCCATTTATGCAATCTTAAAAGAGAAGCCACTGTTCACCCTGGATGTTCTATAAATACCAAAGGCATCCTTGGGTTCAGTTGTTGTTCACTGTTCCACCAGTTCACGAGTTCATCATCTTACGAGTTTATTCTGGTTCTTAGATTTTCTTTTACTTCAAGGCAGACGCGAGAGAGGAGGTTGTGCTGACAGATCGTTCCGGTAAGTTTGGGAGAGCGTCAGAAACTTCAAGGATAGAGAGAGGGCCGACGCCTGTGGAAGTAGAAACATCTTTGGAACCGAATAGAGATTTACAGTGTAAAAGCCTCGATCAACAAGGACTTGCTACCAGGCTCTCCACCTTTAACTTCCATTGTTATTCTGTTCACTTTCTGTTATTTACGCATGAGTAGCTAAATTAGTTGAATGGGTTAGAAGCATTTAGCTAGCACAACTAGATAATCTTCATTCTATGCGATTATCTTGTATTATGTATGCTTCATTCGTCCATTAGAGATATCGGGAAGGTAGTCTAAGGACAGGACCTAGGTTTGATAAAGTTAGGTTAGAATCTAGGCTCAGGAGAGCCAGATTAGAATGCATAATCAAGAGATAGGAGCTTAGGAATAAGTACTATTCACTATTAACGCATCGCATGCATCCTAGAGATAGGATGTGATTGTATGCGGTCACCTTGCCTTTATGCATTTTGCATCATCACATAGGAAAAAAGTAGAGACTTAGGAATAAGCTCTATGGACACTTTTGCATTCAACACATGTGTCCTAGAATTAGGAGCATCGCATTTGCATTGGAAAATGACTTGCTGTGCATGGTTGTAGCATGACCGCATAATCTGACGCATTTCCAAGTAACACTAGCTAAAGACCTTCTCAACCTATTCATCCGCATACTCAGTGTATCTATCATACAACTGACTTTTCTCAAATCTGTTGTATTTGTTTATTTTTCATTAACGCAATCAACAACAGACCAACAATTAATTGAGTTACCGGTTACCGCAAGGTTTTCATAAAAATTACCATCGCAATCTGTTTTCCCAAGTCCCTGAGTTCGATCCTGGACTTACTAGGAAACTCAGTGAGGTTTACATGGATTCCGCTGAGGAAACTTGAGTGCTCAATGCAATGTCATCATCGCATATCATCCATAATCCACATCACAAAATCAAGCATCATAAATCACTTACCTCAGCGTAAGCAATTTAATTTCTCCTTTTAGTTTTGAGAGACCCTAAATCAACCACTATCACCTGAACCAAAAACATCAATTGAACCCATTAGGCTTAAATCCATACTTAAAATTATCTTAAATCTACTAAAGTCACCTACCCCAAAATGTAACGCGACCCTTAAAAACCACGAAATGCCAAAATATACCTATCCTTAAGTGATATTAAATTCCAGGAATTAAAGACCCCAATTCCAATAACCAACACTGTTACCAAGGGGCTTCCAAGGATTACTAGTCACCAAAACTCCTCTGAAGCAAACTCCAAGCACTAGACAGAAAGCCCACAATCTCCACAGCTCGAGTCTAACAAACACAACACCAAGAATCAGGCTGAGAATTTAATGGGCAACAACTAAACAACGACGAACAGACCCAAAATGTTCCAAATCTTACCACAAACAACAGAATCTGACGGAAACTAACCACGATCCGGCAACAGACAGGGCTGTCTGCGCCAGATCGGTGAATGGGTGCTTGAGCTAGGCTAGCAGCGTGTGAGAACGCAGAGGCAAAAGACTAAGCCGCTGTGATGGGCGAACTTGGCAGGGATGCATGGCACTAGGTAGGGGCTGGACAAGCGAGTGGCTTCGGATGGCGACGCTAGGCATTGGGTGTCGAGTAGCTTCGGGTTAGCACCGGTAAGCTGATGCAGCAGTGCGGCTAGGCGTGGCATGAACGGAAAAGAAGAAGTCGAAGGAAAGAAAGGAAAAAAAAATAGAGGGGGGTGTGTTCAGGCGGTGCTTCATGAGGAAGAAGAAGGGGGTTTTCTTTCTTCCTTTTTTTTGCACACTTAATGAGGTAGCCCTACCTATAAATAAACCCCTCTTAAAACCTTAACTCCTCCCTTTTCCTTAAAGAAATATACATATAACCACTTTATTATATATATATATATATATGTATGTATGTATATATTTTTTTTTTTCTAAACCCCTTACAAGGTAAAATCCAAAAATAACTCAAACCCTCAAATCTTATTTTAACAAATCTTCTCCAACAATGACCAATTAAAAAGATAAACTAAAAAATAAAATTGAACTAAAAGATTCATTTAGTTACTTAATCTTTGGCCTTGAATTAAAAGAAAAACCTAATAATATCACGAACTAATTTAAATTTACCTAGATTTCGGAATGTGACAATAAACATACATAAAGCGGAAGCAAACAAAATCATTAAGCACTCTAATTAAACTTAATTTGAGTTACAAGCATGCTTAAAATTTTTTTTTCACAAACAAGGGTTTCAGTTCATTACCTTTGAAGAATTCCACCTTAATCCTTCTGCTCTTCCACAAATTTGACCTTCAAATTTATAGTAGACCACTAAGAGAATCTTCTCTACTATTCTCAGCCTTGGATTTGAGTTGTGGAACTCTTGATTGAGAGGGAATTGGAAGTAGTTTTTTAGAGGGTTTGAGAGCTCAAAGAAATTTTTTAAGAAATTTCCAAAATTTTAGAATTTCATCCATTTCAATTTCAGAAATTTAAGCATTTATTTAACATAAACATGCAAGCACTAACTCTTTCAGGCATTTGACACTTCAAATGACATTAGAGTAAGTGAGCTACATGTTGATTTAGGAAAAAATCCACTAAAAAGTCTAAAACATGGATAAATCCACAAAGCCCACTTTCATACATAATTTAATTTAATTGTAACTTAATTAAATTAAACAAAAAAAATCGGTTTTTAAAATTAAAATTTGAAATCGATTTAATTTAGATAATTAGTTAAAAAAATTTAATTAATTAATCAATTGATTAATAATTTAATATCAAATATTAAATTAATAAAATACCTAGTTGAAACATGAATCCCTATTCATGTAATCAATATTTAAATCAATATTTAAATATGTTAAACTCTCCATTATGTTTAATTTTAAACAAAACTAAATGTTTAATTATATAAAATATAAATGTGCAAACCCTAAATTGAAATTGAATACTTCAATATAACTTTAAATTGAAATTTGAACAATTCAAATTGAAACTCTAAACTGAATTTGAACATTTCAAATTCACTTAATATTCTAATCCAAGGTTTAATCTTTTACAAGCTAGTAGAGGGACCTTATGGATCTACAGATCATGAGATCCAATAATTTGAGATTAATTGATTAAACTCTTTAAACCTAATTAATAAATATTCGTTAACTACCGAGACACGCCACTATAGCTCAGTAGTTGCACTCTCCTCACTGTAGATATATTTTTGTCTACCTAATTTAACCATCATGAGTAAGTCGACCTTTCATAGGTTGTTCGTATAACGACTGGGTCTAAAGCTGTTTTACCCCGAAAATTACATCTTGCTTCTTAAGTCCCATTGATCCTCCAATGAACAAGTGGTTTGTGATCCAATCACTAAACCAAGTCCCTTTCAAGCCAATGAGAGGGTGGGGCCCCTTGTTCAAGACTTGAAATCAGTAGTTAAGAGAACAACCATTCTACTATCCTTAAATTGGGTAGGAGTGAATTCCATCTTGCACCCTATGTCCTCAGCTATCTACCCGGTCTTACCCCTGAAATAGGAGGTTTATTGAGTCGGCGTTGTTGAGCTAACCCTCACATATGCAAATCCAAGGATAATCCCGAATAAACAAGAGTTCATAGTTAGCTCAAGATATAGGTCGAGTTACCTAGGTAATCAATTTGAAACAGTCAATCTTAAATAGTAAACAACATTATAAAGTAAAAGTGACTTATTTCTTGGTCCTCGTCTTATACAAACTCATTGCACAGGACGACTCCACTCGCATATCTCTACATAAACGATTTAAGATTACATTGTTTGTACTATATATAAAATTCACCACGTCCGATAGTCTTATCAGAACAAGGTACCTAACCTTATTCATATACTATAGACCGTTTTGGCTATTTACTCGAACTTGATCCATCCTTATATCTCCACATAAAGTTCAAGTATTAATGTAATAACCATGGATCTTCTATTTTATTGGATTTATTTAAACAAATACAATTGACCTATTCATCAACAGTTTTATTGAATAAATGACAATAACATCTTTATTGATAATAGAAAATGTTTAACATTATAAACTGCAAGTTTTAGGACATACAACCCAACAAACTCCCACTTGGACTAAAACTCCAGTGGATTTACATATATAGATATATATAATGTTGAGTACTGAGAGAATACAATAAAGTAAGGCATCTATATATCGTTAACATTCTTCCACTTGCCCTATATTTATGAAACTCATAGTCTCAGTTCTACGAGATGACCTTCAAACACATTAGCCAAGAGGACCTTCGTAAATTGATTAGCATGATTATCTTCAGAGGCTATTTTCGTGACTATCACGTCTCCTCTATGTACTATCTCCATGATGAGATGGTATTTTCGTTCAACGTACTTTCCTCATTTGTGGCTTCTAGGTTCCTTTGAGTTAGCAATTGCTCTACTGTTATCACAATACAGGGTGATCGACAGGTGCATATTTGAAATAAAATCCAAATCAGACAGAAACTTTATGAGTGATACTGTTTCTTTGGCTGCTTCACAAGCAGCTACATACTCCGCTTCGATGGTGGAGTCAGTAATACAACTTTGCTTTATGTTTTTCTAAACTATAGCTCCTTCATTCAAAGTCAACACTGACCCTACTATTGATTTCCTTGAAACGATATCGGTCTGGAAGCCAAAATCAGTGTATCCAGTAAGGATCAAATCCTTTACAAAATATATAAGCATATAGTCCCTCGTTCATTGAAGATACTTGAGGATATTTTTAACGGAAGTCCAGTGATCATATCCAAGATTGGACTAATATCTGCTAACAATTCCAACTGAATAGCATATGTCAGGACGTGTACACAACATAGCTTACATCAAGCTCTCGATCGTTGATGCATAAGGAATTCTTTTCATTTCCTTAACTTCTTGAGGTGTCTTAGGACACTACTCCTTAGACAAATGAATTCCATGTCTGAAAGATAGCATACCTTTTTTGGAATTTTGCATTTTATATCTAGACAACATCTGGTCAGTATAAGATATGTAAGATAATGCTAGCGTCTTGTTCTTATGATTCTAAACTATTTGGATCTCAAGAACATACTGTGTTCTCCCAAAACCTTCATTTCGAATTGCGAAGCTAGCCATCTCTTAACATCAGCTAGAAATTCTACTTCATTTCCTATGAGTAGAATATCATCAACATACAAGACCAGAAAAGCTATAGTTTTGTTGATAATCTTCTTGTAAAGACAAGATCCATCAACATTCTGTTCAAAGCCATAAGATTTGATCGCAGTGTCAAATCTCATATTCCAAGATCGAGATGCTTGTTTTAACACATAAATCGATCTATTATGCTTGCAACCTTTTACTCTTGACCCTGTTCAATAAATCCCTATGGTTGAGACATATAGACTCTCATCAAGATAGCCATTCAAAAAAGTTGTCTTGACATCCATTTGTCAGATTTCATAATTATAAAAAGTGATAATGGACAAGAGTATTCTAATAAACTTAATAATGGCCACTAGAGAGAATGTTTCTTCATAGTCTACTCCTTCTCTTTGGGTAAACCCTTTTACCACGAGTCTAGCTTTATAGGTCTGTACCTTACTAGCTTGGTCTCGTTTTCTCTTGTAGATCCATTTGCAACAAATAGGTTTTACCCCTTATGGTTGATCTACAAGTTCCTAGACTGAATTGAAGTACATTGGCCCAATTTCGAGGTTCATGGCTTATATCCATTGGTTTCTATCCACATCTTCCATTGTTTGTTTAAAAGTCAATGAATCATCCAAGCGATCATCAGGTATGATGACTTGAGTTTCTGTTAAACCCATGTAACGATTAGGCTGATAAACAACCCTCCCACTACATCGAGGCGTTCTCAACTCTTGAAAATGATGTGAAGTTCCATTCTCATCAACAACTCTTGTTGAAGGACCAGCTTGATCAACAACCTTTGTTGATTTATCTGTAGTTTCTTTAGACATCTCACTCAATACTAGCTTACTGCGAGGTTGATGATTTTTAATGTGGTCTTCCTCTAGGAACGTTGCATTTGTCATTACAAATATTTTATCTTCTTGAGGATTATAAAAATAACCACCTTTTGTCTCTTTAGGATAACCTATAAATAGACATACTTTTGAATGTCGTTCCAATCTCTTTGGGTTCTGCACCAACATATGTGCTGGGCACCCCCAAATCTTGAAGTGACGTAAACTACCTTTACGTCCTCTCCATAATTCGTAAGGTATTTCTGAAACACTTTTCGTGGGAACCATGTTCAAAATATTCACTGCAGTCTCTACTGCATGACCCAAAAAAGAACTAGACAACCGAGCATGACTCATCATTGAACGAACCATGTTCTACAGAGTTCTATTTCTCCTTTCTGCTACACCATTTTGTTGTGGTATGCCAGGTGCTATGAGTTGAGACTGAATTTCATGTTCTATCAAATAGTCCTGGAATTTCAAGTCCATAAATTCACCATCTCGATCTAATCGAAATGTTTTAATCTTTTCACCTAAATGGTTCTCAACCTCTGGCTTATATTCCTTGAACTTTTCAAGTGTTTCGGACTTATGATGTATTAGGTCAATATAGCCATATCTCGAATAATCATCTATAAAGCTGATGAAATATTCATACCGTCATTTAGCTTTGACATTCATCAAGCTGCAAAGATTTGAATGTACCAGTTCTAAGGATTCTTTGGCTCTAAGACCTTTTACTGAAAAAGATCTTTTGGTCATCTTACCCTCAAGTAAGATTCACATGGAGGTAAAGAGTTATCTTTTAACTGTTTTAGAAGTCCACTCCTAACCAATCTCCCAATCTTATTGAGATTAATGTGTCCTAATCATAAGTGCCAAAGATAAGCATTTGGAGAAATATTTCATTTTTTACTTTTGAGTTTCAACTATTCTAAACATCTCTATATTTAAAACAACTTGTACCTCAGTCGGTTTTAACATGTATAAGTCATTTTCCAAATTTGTAGAACATATTTTAATACCTTTCAAAATAATGAACACTTCATTATTTTCAAAAGAGATTTTGTAATTTTGTTCAAGCAAACAAGAGATATATATTAAATTCCTTTTCATAGAAGGAATATAATAGACACGTTCAAGTAAAATGTGTTTATCTCCAACAAATAACTTCATATCTTCCACTGCTTTAGCTGGAACAACTTCCTCGGTTCCTACCTTAAAAGTTGCTTCGCTTTCTGTAAGTTGTCTCCAGGAACTAGTTTCCTAAGCGAAAGCACATATATGATTAGTGACACCTGAATCTATTTTCCAGGTCTTTTTATCATGTTCCACTGAGCACATCTCAATAACAAAAAAATCGTATTTACTTTGTCGTGCTTTCTTTGTTTCTTCATCTATGACATTCATGATTTCTTTAGTAGAAGTCATGTTCTTAATTTTCTTAGCTAATATATCAGATATATTTGCTAAAATAATGTTTCGAGACTTTTTATTTGCCTTAATCCATCTTTCATATGCATTCCAACCCTTTTGGTATGTAGAAGACTTGGGTGATCAAGGACATTCCTATGTTAAAACAAGTTTTAAATCATCGTTTGCTAGTATATTTGATTTCCATGTTGAATAATCATTACCGTTAAACATATCGAAAGTGAGTAATTTTGAGGAATTCAACATGCTAAAATTTAAACAAATTCTAATTAGTAAAATGTCTATAAATCCAATTAAATATAGCAAAATAATAATAATAATAATAATAATAATAATGTAACCAAAATTCATTATTTATTTGCAACGATACTATAGTGAGCCAGAATAAGTGCTACTGAGGGACAGTCAAATACTCTTTCACTAAATCAAGACATTCTTGACTAAATACTATCTCCAGAATAACTCTTATTGCTATAGTTATTTAGTTGCCGTTTTCGATTAAAAACTTACTAACACTTAGTAATTTTGTAAGTTTAACCCTCCATTTCCAGACTTCAGAGTTCGACCCCAATGATGCTTTCGAATTAGATAGTCAGGGTTGGGTATTGACTTAAGAAATCTTATTCATTCTTGGAGTTTGAGTTGTTCTGAATTCCATGTTACAACCCTCCGAGGGGATGGCTATTTGTTAAATGACTAGCATAGGTTTCCTAACGTCAATAAGAAGGCACAACATAGGAATCTCACGATCCAAACTAATGGAAGAGACCGTAGGACATGTTGACACATATCCTTCACCCACTTACTATGAACTACTTCCCCTATTCACTTTGCTATTTACCCATGCAAACACTTTCCAAAGGGAGGTCACTCCTAGGGTGACACGAAGCCGAGTGTGAATCTCATGGTGTGAACTCTAAGGGACATAATAGCTAAGAATAACATATCGTATATGTTATTAATCTCCCATGGAAGTGTTCTAAATGTTTGGATATATACTTTTACTTAGGCATATTTCAGCTAATAAACACCCTAAGTCTATGTGGTTTATCAAAGTATAACGTTTATATTTGGATTTAACCTACGATGTTTAAGTGATAAAAAAAATTTTATTACCTCACACCACTCACGCATGCTCATAAAACCGGTTAACAACACTCAGTATTTCGGCTATAATCTCCATGTAGGAAGTGTTCCATAGACCGTCAACTTAAGTATCTCTATCCTTAAACAGGATTAATGATCGATTGAGTTTGTAACCGTGTTTTATAAGATAACAAACTATTTTAACTATTAAAATAAGTTGTTATTAAACCTAAGTGAGCATGCATCTTATCTTTAGATTTTAAATGTCTAAATTCATTTTATAACTCTTATAAAAAGATATGCACATACATGTCTAATTCAAATATAACATATCTATAACATATCTTTGACCATTCCACACATTAATATCACAATTATATTAATCTTATGAAACCCAAATCATGCATACTATATACATTATAACGAATTTATAACATATATTAATGCATAAAACATGCTTTCCTATGGTGGGATTTAAATCTACATGGTATGCAATATGTACATACATGTTTAATTTAAATATAACATATGTCACATGCATAAAATATTTAAATAACACTGCTATGGACCAACTTTGGCAACCTAAGCAAGCAATAAGCTAATTTATTATAAAAAAACATCTAAAAATAGCTTGAAGCCTTTGGACCACTCGTACCGACCCGAACCACCCAAATCGGCCTTCCCAGGCTCCAAAAGAGGTTGAACTGCACCCAAGGAAGCCAAAATCGGTGGAACCGACCATCTCCCACGAATCGGTCCTCGTGCGCGCACGTTTATGGGCAGGGATAAGCAGCGTTGCAACGCTTCATCTCAGCGTTGTAATGCTTTGAGCTTTAGTACGAACAATGTCGTGATGCTCTAAGAACAGTGTTTCAAACATAGAGTTTGTTTCAAACTTCAATTACAAATGCTCTAAGAACAACGTCGTTACAGTGTTTCAAACATTGTTCTTAGAGCGTCACGATGCTGCGAAGGCAGTGGCTATTTTTCCAGTTTTTGCTTCTGAACTTGCTTGATTCAAACTTCAATTACAACCTATTTTCAACTCTATTAACTCCAATAAAGTTACAAACCTTTAATCATACATTAAGGCTCAACAATCAAGAGCCAATTACAAATTTAACAACTAAATCAAAGAGAATTCTAATGCCAAATTTGAATTAAAACCATATTAGTCAACAAAACATGCAACTCTAGAATTTTCACCCACCAAACTCAAATTAACGTTAATGAGTGCTTAAATCATGCTCTGATATCAATTGAAGGAGTAAACATGCATAAAGCGGAAGCAAACTGAATCATTAAGCACTCTAATTACATTTAAATTTTAGTTACAAGCATGCTTAAAAACAGTTTTTTCACAAACAAGGGTTTCAGTTCATTACTTTTGAAGAATTCTATCTTAATCCTTACGCTATTCCATAAATTTGACCTTCAAATTTACAGTAAACCACCAAGAGAATCTTCTCTAATATTATTAGCCTTGGATTTAAGTGGTGGAATTCTAAATTGATAGGGAATTGGAAGTAGTTTTTCAGAGGGTTTGAGAGCTCAAAGAAATTTTTAAGAAATTTCCAAAATTTCAAAATTTCATTGTCACACCCCACCCCGAGCCTGCCACCTGAGCCCGGGGAGAGGCATGAGAGATTGCTGATATCACCCTTTTATGATACCTACTACCCAATTGAACCTCTTTACTCTCAGTAAACTTTAAGTCAAGGAGATAACAACAACTAATTGAATAGGCTTATTTTATTACAATAATATAACGTTTATACAACTCCAAGACTTAGCTACAAAGTTTACATCGCAACTCTAAAACCTTGGAAGTGTAATTGTGGCTTATGGCAGACTTGATCTTAGCAGCACCCTGGAACTCCTCACCTTTCGCTACCTGGGAAGAAAAACATTAAATAACAGAATAAGCTTCACAAAACTCAGTGAATGGTAAGCAACTTCTAGAGTTTATTTCAACTCATAAATACAAGCATATCATAAATACGAGGTGAATACTCAAACCTCCGCTTTGAATGAGTCTAGTCTCAACTTCTATCTACATGCACGGTAGATAGATAACTGTTACTAACATAAACGCTTGCTCTTTTGCATTCCCTTTTGTTCCTTATGTAGATAGATAACTGTTACTAACATAACTTCTATCATTGACTCAGAAGCTAGGCCCGTCGGCCCTCTAACCATTCCATACAAGGATCCTCCCACAGGCTCAAGAACTAGACCTCTCGGTCCCCTGACCATCCTGTGAGGTTCCATTTGGGCTCAGGAACTAGGTCTAGTGACCCCCTTACCACCCTGATCACAGAATCTCATTCTCGTGCTAATTTACTCATTCATAACATAATAATATACAATTTACTCAAAAATATATGCTCAAGAATTAAAAGGAAAGTATAACTCACCTTGGTAAGACAGGAACCTTTCTTTCTTAGAAGTTCCTTGATCACCTCGGGCTCTCTTTTGAACCCTAAGATCCAGATTCAACTTAAAGCTCATATTACTCATAGTTATAAGCCTTATCTCAAGATACTTCCTTCTACAAACATGTTCTAAAATATCTTAGAAAGCTTACCTTACAAGATTAGCTTAGAACTCCTCTTGGTTTGGCCGGAATCATAAAAACATTAAGACTAACTCAAGCTTACCCGACAACTCGACCCTTCTATATTTTTCTCACTCTCCAGCCCGATTCCTTGGAGCTTTTTCTCTGGCAGTCCTACCCTGAAAACTAGACTCTCAGAGCTTTCAGATGGCTTTAGAATCACTCCAAACACACGAGTATTCCTGAGAAATCCTCATCCCAATTTGATGCTACTTCCAGACCTCACTATCTGACAGCATCTCCTTCTTTTGGAACTTCATGACCGACGCATGATCTTATTCCCAACGCATGGTCTCCTTCAAATCTACCTTCTAACCCCCTTCCTTACATTCTTTGAAGAGGTTTTGGCTTGTGAATTGAAGAGACATCTTGTGGTGGTATTTATAGACCAAAGGAAATGATCCTTATCATCTTTACTAAGTCTCAATGCTAGACACCTCCTACTTTGGGGTGTTTGCACCATGTTTTGCCACCACCTATTCCTTTGCCATTCACCTACTCTTATGCCACACACCTACTTGAGTTGTCTTCCTTATGCAAAAGACTTCGTTTGCATGAAACTTAATTTGTCCAGCTCCTACTCATGTCTAATCACCTCTCGGTATAGCCATTTGTCCAGATGAGCTCATCAACTTTGCATAACGCAAGCCTCAGCACCGCTCCAATGTTTTGTCCATCGTGCAGTCCTTGCATCCATCGCTTAGCTCCATCATCTATTGAACATCTCCCTGTCACTTATCAACCAGCCCTCTCGCTGTAATCGTCTAGTGCCTGCGTCCATCATATAGCACCAACGCGCCATCGTGTAGCTCAATTGTTTAATAGACGATCTCGCTTTCAACGATCTTGCGCATAGCTTATCGCTTAGCTGTCGCGCCCATTTTTTACCTTCATCGTATAGCACTGACGCCTTATCGTCTAACGCATCCGCTCATCACATAGCATCATCGCCCAGCGCTTGAGTCTATCGCGTAACGCCCACCGTTTAGTATTTTGCCTATCGTGTAGCACGTCTGCTCATTGTGTAGTGCCATCGTGTATTCTATCGCCCAATGCACGTGCATCATCTAGTGTCTACGCTCATCATCAAGCTCTATCGTCCGACTTCTACGCGTATCGTCTAGCGCTTACACTAATCATGTAGTGTCTTTGCCTATTGTATAGCCCGATCGTGTAGTGCGTCTCTTCACATTGCTTAGTGCCACCCGTAGTTACACAATCGCCTACCACATCGCTAAACTCCACGTATTTGCTACACGATCACCTACCTCATTGCGTAGCACCGTTCATTTGCTACACGATCGCCTACCTCATCGTGTAGCACCGCTCACTGCTATACGATCATTTTCCTGGCGCCTTGCACTCAACATCTCGCTCTCTACTCTCTCGCTCACATAAACTCAATGCATGAGCAACTCTTGGCAATGCCTCTTGCCAATAATGCTTCGGCCAACATGTGTTTTACCTCACAAACACATGGTTCCTTTTGACTTTAGCCAAATTTCACTAGTTAAGGCTTAATCTCAAAGCTACCCAAGGAAAATCTATTCAACACTTAGTAATTTCCTTCTCTCCAACATAGGATTTAACTTTCACTTAGTTAATTCCTTTAATTACCTGCTTAAGTAGGGAAATTGAGATCCGGGTTTCACATTCATCCACTTTAGTTTAAAAAATTGAAGTATTGATCAACATAAATATGTAAGCACTAATTCTTTCAGCCATTTGACACTTCAAATGGCATTAGAGTAAGTGGGCTAGGTGTTAATTTAGGGAAAAATTCACTAAAAAGTCTAAAACTTGGATAAATCCACTAAAACCCATTGTCAAACTTAATTTAATTTAATTGTAACTTAATTAAATTAAACAAAAAGTAATTCAATTTCTAAAATGAAAATTTAAAATTGATTTAGTTTAGAAATTGATTAAACAAATTTAATTAATTAATTAATTAATAATTTAATATCAAATATTAAATTAATATAACACCTAGTTGAAACATGAATCCCTATTCCTGTAATCAATACTTCAATATTTAAATATATTGAACTGTCCAATTAATTTTAATTTTCAACAAAATTAAACATTTAATTATATCAAATATAAATGTGCAAACCCTAAATTCAAATTGAACACTTCAATATTCAAACTAAAATTGAAATTTGAACACTTCAAATTGAAACCCTAAACTAAATTTGAAAACTTCAAATTCACTCAATATTCTAATCCAAGGTTTACTCTTTTACGAGCTAGTTGTTCGTTAACTACTAAACCGGCTAAACTTCAACGATTTGAGATTAACTGGCTAAACTCTTTAAACCGAATTAATCAATATCCGTTAACTACTAAAACACACCACTATAGCTCAATAGTTGCACTCTTCTTATCGTAGATATATTTCTGTCCATCTGATTTAACCATAATCGGTAAGTTAACCCTTCACAGGTTGTTCGTAATAATGGTTGGGTCTAAAGTTGTTTTACTCCCAAAATTACATCTTCCTCTTTAAGTCCCACTGATCCTCTAATGAACAATTAGTTTGTGATCCAATCACTAAATCGAGTTCAGGCTTAGAATCAGTACTTAAGAGAATAACCTCTTTACTATCCCTAAATTGGGTAGGAGTGAATTCTGTCTTGCACTCTATGTCTCCAGCTATCTACCCGGTTTTAACCTTGAAATAAGAGGCTTATTGAGCTAACCCTCACCTATGCAAATCTAAGGATAATCCCAAATAAAGAGGAATTCATATTTAGCTAAGGATTTAGGTCGAGTTACCTAGGTCATCGATTTGAAACAGTCAGTCTTAAACAGTATATAGAGTTATAAAGTAAGAGTGACTTATTTCTTGGTCCTGGTCTTATACAAACTTATTGCATAAGACGCCCCACTCGCATGTCTCTACGTAAACGATTCAGGATCACATCGTTTGTACTATGTACAAAGTGGGCCACGTCTGATAGTGTTACCAGAATAAGGTACCCAACCTTATTCATATACTATAGACCGTTTTGGCTATTTACTCGAACTTAATCCATCTTTATTTCTCCACATAAAGCTCATGTATTCATGTAATAGCCATGTATCTTCTATTTTATTGGATTTAGTCTACACAAGTACAATTAACCTATTCAACAACATTTTTTTTTTTAAAAAAAAAAAAAATTGTCAATAACATCTTTATTGATAAAAGAAAATGTTTAACATTACAAA